>NC_136017.1:9037806-9075306 GCF_048128805.1 Centroberyx gerrardi
CATGCATTTGTTGTGTGTGTGTGTGTGTGTCCTGGTCCCCTGTGTGGAGACAGCTGGTGTGGCAGTGACCCCGGTTGGACGGAAACCTCGCGCTTTTTCATGTCTCCCGTCCCACAATTCCCGGGGCCAAGTGGGTCCGCACAGGTTTTTGGGTGCCAATGGTTCTGAAAAACGGGGCAATTTGTTTTGGAATGGACTTGGAAATTCCAATTTTTTTTTGGGGGGGGGGGGAGGGGGGTTCGGGTCATAACTTTTTGGAACCATGAAAACCTCTCTATCTCCAAGTCTGGTTGGGAAAAAAAAGTGTGTATGTGTTCTGGTGTAAAAAAAAAGGAAGGAGGAATTCATTTTGAATAGAGGGCTATTGGAGATTTCTTGATTCACATAAATATTTACCATATAAATTTACTTTTTAATAGTCTCTGTCTATAAATATTTTGTTCATTTCCTAAAACCAAAGACCTCCAGATCCAAAATCATCATTTTTGCCAATACTTTCACCCTCCTTTCCACTCCTCTTTTCCCTCTTCCTCTCCTCCTGTCTATCCCTCAATCCCCTTGTCCATCTCTGTTGCTTATCGTCTATTTTTTCCTCTCCTCTTTCCTTCTTCTCTTAATCCCCCCCCTCCCCTCCCCTCTCATCCGCTGCCCCCTCGTCTGATGAAATGACCATATCTAATCCTTTGGCCCCCTTGGGAGAGACGTAACTGTATTAAGACGGTAAATCCATGTCCTTACAACTGCTACAGATGTCTTTCTTTATTATCCCTCTTTCTCTTCCTCTCTGTCTCTCTCTCTCTCCCTCTGTCTCTTCATGTCTCTCTCTCTAAATCTTCTAAATCTGTTCTTCATAATCTTATGGTGTTTTACTGAGCTCTCAAAATGGTACATGTATAATCTCATGTTATGTTCTTGTGTATTTTTTGTTTTTTGGTGTGGACTGGGCTGGTTAGTTCGGCTTTTTTCTGCATTTTTTCCCCATATATTTACATCTCATATGCAAATACATTATCAGTAGTTTGAACTGTGAGTCATTTTTAATACATGGCGCACACTGTCAGTTGTTAATTCTGACAGAAATTGTGTAGCTGCACTCCAAACCATTGACACCTACTCTTGTAAAGTGATTTCTAGCATTAAAGTGAAGCACATTATAGGTGACTATAAAAGTTATGAGTCATCTTATGGATCTTTGCTTACAAAATACTGCTAAATACTGTGTGTGTCTGTCTGTGTTTTTGAGAAAATATACTGTTTTTGAAATACTGACTGATGGTAATGGTATAAATCCAATCCTAAACCTCTCAATTGTGATACAAAGAGGATGTAAATATTGTTTCATACTGTAATTGTGAGATGAAGTGCCGCTCCACAGATCAGACGGGTCAAGACTTTGACTAGATTACTGGATCTGCATCGGAGGATGAGGCTAAAAATCCTACATCTTCATTTCCTCAGAGGCTTCCCTGCATCTTTGTTGAGTCAGAGCCTCCCTCTCGTGAAAAGATGTTACTCTCTACCCACTGAATCATGCTCCCTCTCCTCCCTCTTGTTTTCTCCAATTTACTCTCCTTAAAAAAAAAAATCTCTTCTGCCTCTCTCTGTTGCACTTATTTAATTTTTTCCCTAGCATTTCACTTCCACATGATCATTCTGGGGTCGCAGGCATGATGTCAGGACTCTGTGACCTCGACACACTTATTTCTGGTTGCTTGTAATGCTGGTGATCTAGGAATTGAGGCTTGTTGCAATCATTGTAAGTAATTCTGGATAAGAGCAGCTAAAAGCCTAAAATGTAATGGAAAATCAAAACTTTGCCTGGAATATCATCTATGGGTTTTTTTTTAAATTATTTTTTATCATTTTATTTTATCTATGCAAGAACTGAACATCAGTGGATGCTATAATGATACATCTTGGAAGTTTCCATCTTGCAACTCATTTTCAGAGGAAAAAAAAAAACTAAAACAACCTGATGAGCCATTGATGCTCTCATCTAATCTCATCATTTTTGACATTTTATAATGCATTATCTGTATTTTGGTTTGGTCCCAAGGATAAAATCTATTTGAAGAAGAAGTTTACAGAAACAAGACATTTACAGAGCCTAGACCAAGCCAGAAGGCCTGGATATCTGACAGAATATAATCTGATAGACTGAGTTTTTTGATTCAAGCATGGGCTCCAGTGAACTCAAGATGCTCCAAACGGGACAGAGAAGCAATGATATTAGACTTATGACAAGGATCGATGCAAAACTGCGTGTAACAAACTACCAAGGTTCCCCCTGTGGCCCTTATGTAAGTTGTGGTGCTTCCATGAGCTAAAAATACTGGTTAACAGTCTGATTTCCCCTACAGCTGGGCTCGCTGTGGAGAAAAACAGCTGCAAACCACCAGCAAATGCAACAGATATGTCCAACTTGTAAAATACAATGGGATTCACCTTTTTAAATTCCATGATATTCCAGGAAATTCCGTTTTTTTTCTTGATAGTGAGGATTGTCAGTCCAGCAGAGAAGGTGGTTTACCACTGTGCAACCGTAATAGACTGAGCAACAAATGTGACTCCAAACAGCTGAGGCATACATCTCTCTCTCTCTCTCTCTCTCTCTCCCTCTCTCTCTCTCTCTCCCCCTCTAAGAACACAGCAACTATGTGCAGATGTGTCATTTCTTCTTCATTACACATTAGCCACTCATCCTAGCGGACCCCGTGTGTGTGTGTGTGTGTGTGTGTGCGTGTGTGTGTGTGTGTGTTTCCCTTGGAGTCCTTCCAGGTGTCTCAGCGCCACCCTGCTGATCAGACAAGCAGAAGAAAAGCTCAGTGTTTTTCTGCTCCGGCGGCTCCAGCCTCTGCTCCTCTCCTGTCAGCAGGTGCCAGAGACGCTGAGCAGAGGCTGTGAAACCTCTAATAAGGACAAACCCAGTGGTGTGACCCGCTGGTTAGACTTCTCAGGTATATTTTATTATGTATGTAGTCAACTTTTTATCTCAATGCAATGGCATAAAAATGTTTTCCTGGTTCCAATTCCATTATTTTCAGTGTAATATTCAGATATAAACTTGATTAGTGTGAATACAATAGAGAGAATATTGCTCAGCTTGTATTTTTTTGCTCTCTCTCTCTCTCTCTCTCTCTCTCTCTCTCTCTCTCTCTCTATGTGTACGTGTGTGTGTGTGTGTGTAGCTGCTTTATCATGCATGTTGGCTTGTAGCCTATGCCGCTGGACCTCTCCATTTGCTTCAATGCCTTGGGCAGATAAACACACACACACACACACACACACACACACACACACACACATACACACACACACACACACACACACACAGGGGCACAGAGGTTAAACAAGGAGAAAAGACCAGCTGCTAGCTTTCTAATGTTTAACAGCAAATGGGAGGAGTGGGGAGAGAGATGAAGAGATGGGTAGAGAGAGGAAGAGGAGGGGGAGGAGAGAAGAAAGAGGGGAGAGGGTGAAGGGTAGGAGGAGGCAGGGCCAGTCTTTTCCTCATAACAGAAAAAGAGAAGATGGAGAAACAGAGAGAGAAGAAAGATATGAGGGAGAAATTGAGTGTTCGGCCTGTTGCTTTAAACTTCAGTAAGCCACAGCCTATATGCCAGGATGGCTGCAACACGCTTCATATTTCATCACTTTGTTTTGTAAAATATCACTGATCATTTGTTGAACTTGCCTGAAGTTCTTGGGTGGTAATCCAAAGTAATCCAACAGAGGTCGAATTGGCCGTGTAGCAATGCAGCTTTCCTCAAAAGAAAACAAGGCTTTGGTGCATGCATCCAAAACAGTCAAAATCAAACCAAAGTGGCGCAATAAAAGATAAAGTTCAACCAAAAACAAAAATTAAGAAAGGCACAAGACTGCTTTTTGAAGCATCAACTAGTCTTGCACAATGAAATACATGGCAGGCTACAAAGACACACTTCATCCATGGCTATCCAATAAGCTTTGAACAATCTAGTCAGATTAATATGTAATATGAATACAAGTTACAGTTTTCATATTATCTCCAAGTTACTAAATTCACATTAATCGTGTAATAGTCCTTAAGTGGTTTTTAAATTCAGCACGTAGTCACAATATATTTATGTTCGTATTATTATTGTCTTAACCTGTTTTCTTAAGTTGTTATTATTATTATAAACCATGGGAATGACACCAATATCACTGAACAGGCAAAATATAATAAAATGTCCTTCAGAAAGTCCTTTATAGACATAAACACAAGCTAATCTGCTCCAACAGTGCCCCCAAGTCACCAAACACACACACACACACACACACACACACACACACAATATTGACAACTCTTATTATCAGCTTTAAGGAGGCAGGGAAGACACACCTATATAAGCCCATATGTTTTGAATGCACGCACGCATGCACATGCACACACACTCACTCACTCACTCACACACACACACACACCTACACACACACACACACACACACACACACACACACAGGTCCATTCCAGGTCAATTCTAAGATGCGGGGAGGGTAATCAGGATTTTCAGATCAATTGGACATCAAACAAAGCTCAGTGTGTGAATTTTATCCCCTAAACACACCATTGATGTCCAATCGAAGACAGACAGACAGATGGACAGGCAGACAGACAGGGAGACAGGTGTGGTGAGGTAAATCAGGCTTTTAAGAAAAATTAGGCATAGCTCACTACTATAGCACACACACACACACACACACACACACACAGACACAATTTCTGTCCAATCAAAGACAGAACAACAGATATTCAGGCAGACAGACAGACAGAAACACAGATGCGTGATACAGGCGTTATATATAAACGATGTAAGATCTTGTATTTAATTGCAGAATTATATGCTAGAAAATGAGAGGGTTGCTCACAGATCTCCCTCCAGTCTGCTGTTTCCCTCAGCAGTATTATCCATGCTAGAGGTCATCAGCAGGCCATAGAAACATTTGGAGACTGGCTGGATGTGAGTGGTGTCCTCCAGGAGCTTTTCAACCGGCGACACACTCAAACCGTTTGAAAAAAAAGCTTCAGGTTACTTACCACAAAAGTATGAATTTGGTGGTATTTTTTGGTAAGTCTCTCTTGTGAATGTTAAACTTGGTCAAATGTCAATAGCTTCCCATTTTCGACTTTATTTCCCACAGTGCATCTGCCTCTGTGCTTCCACTCAGAGAAGCCACCGCTCGGGACCGGCGGGGTAATCCAGGTTGTCATGTGTTGGTGTTAAGAGTGAGAAGCATGCAGTCTGACCCTCAATTCTACGGACCTGACTCCACGCAGCTTTTTAAGTATCAAATTATCTTAGACCAATGCTGATACCTTGGCAGCAGAAACAAATAGTCAGTCCCACCAGGATTTTGCAGAGTTTTTTTGTGATTATTGCAGCCAAAAATGCTTGATTTTGCTGCGGCTTTTCTCAAAAATTGCGATACAATTTGCAAGGTTTTATGTGCTCTTTTTGCGGTAAAATTGCGGGAATTGGGAAAAATTGCAAATTTTTTTTTTCTCTCACTCTCTCTCTCTCTCTCTCTCACTCACTCACGCGCGCACACACACACATACACACACAGTCTCCCCCTATTCTCTCTCACTCTCCGTTTAAGCTATTAACTCTTCCAAGAGCTTGAATTTTGCACTCACCTTGATTCTTGCTGCTTTTCTTTTGTTTTGCACGGTCTATGGCAGTAATTTTTGTTGGCAGGTGAGTTTTGTTCATCTTCCACCTGAATGCTCGCTGCGATGACATAAGTTACCACGACACGAAATGCGATAATTGGTCCAAATCACAAGCGGTCTGTTGATTTGGCCATTTCATGCGGAAAAGTTGCAGCAATTTTGCAAAACTGCAAGCTCTCGCAAATATTGCAGAGATTTCTTGAATTTGCGTGAATTATTGCGATCGCAAAATCGCAAGTTCCTGGAGGGACTGAATAGTAAATTGCGCAGACGAATAGACCCTAGTGGCACAGCCTCCAGTTAGAGCCATGTAGAGCGTGGATCGTCTAAAAACCAGTTACTCCCTCTAGTTTCCAAATAAAAGATATGATGGCTGATTTAGGCCGTTTTCACACTATAATAGTCCATTCATTTCACAATGCCTAATATCAAGCAGACTTACTGGACAGATATTTTGGTGGGAGTACAAAAAAATCAAACATTATAATGCTACTGTACATCTTGCCATTGAACGACCCTGTAATATTCTGTGATGCGTCACACCTGCTTCCACTCTGGGGGAGGCGGTGGGTTTTTCTCTAGCTAGTGACATTTCAAGGCTTGTAATATATAAGGAAGGGTCAAATGGAAAAAGTATTGACAAGACAGAAGAACTCCAGCACCTATGCATTAAATGAGCGTATATACGTTCGTTTCCGTATAATGTTGACCAAAGATAATACAAATTCGTCACAGGTTGTACCGACAGTTTTTATGTAGTTGTGGTCAGGAAGGAACCTCCGTCGTATCAGTGGTGGACGACATGATCAGCTGATATCCGATATTTAATAAAACGTCAATATCAGCCCAATAATTGGGCTAACCCCTCTTACAGTACAGTATCACCTCTCCTCTCTGAAGGGCCCCCTCCAGTTTGGGGACCCATGACAGCACTCCCTCTTCCCCCACTAACAGCACCCTTGTCTCCCACCTTGTCTAAAAAGGTTTACCAGTGACGTGTTTCTTTCCATCTCCCCTAAAATAACAGCAGCAGATTTTCCATATGGAAAGGGATCAGGTATGTGTTCCTGGGCGTGGACGGGACAGAGCGGCTCTGCTCTTTGCTGAAAAACAATGTGACAATTACAGCCTCACTTTTTCAGCCTGCACTTTAAAAAGAGAAACGGCATCTGATGGGGTTTCCACAGGAAATGGAAATGGAGGTGTGTGTGCATGTGTGTGTGTTGTGTGATATTTTGACAAGGGGTGTACACACAGTCAGACAGATTCAGGGATTCAGACACAGATGCACACATCGATACACAGATGTACAGACCAATAGACAGACATCGACACAGATTCATGCAGACAGGTTAGGTTCACAAAGATAGATAATAACTACTTTGCTTTAGCAGCGGCTTAAAAAACTGATTCTCCTGCAATGACTGTGGAGCATTTTACATAACAAAACTCTTCTAAGACCAAAGGTGGAAAGGTTAACTACCTGACTCTCTTCAGCAATGGAGAGAAAACTACAAAACAACCGGATGCCACTTCAAAATAAAAAGCATTTTCTTTAAAGAAATAATTTGTTTTGCTCTCCACTCTCTATCGCTGATTGATATAACAGTGGTCCATACATACGTCAGTTTTTTTTCCACATACAAAGTACTTGGTCATTACACAGTAAGTGATTCTGGTAACAGTTTAGAGCACAACCTTGACAATGCAGTCAAAAAATATATTTTTCCCTAATTACACACATTTGTTGCAATATATTCCCCCTCTAAAGTTCTGCATCCAGTGCCTCCCAGCCAGATACACGGCGCCCCTTTAACATTTATCTGCTTTTCTTCCATTTTAAATTCGAGGAAGATCTTGTGCGTCAATGCGTGATGAGAAGGGAAACTCCCTTTGAGTTGGCAACGAGTCTCTGAAGAACAGTTGAACTCTCGCTGCCCCTTTGGCTCATTTTCAGCGATGGAAAGATTAACTTTTTTTTTCTGAGCGTGTTGAGTGGGAAAACTGTATCTTTCAATTCCTGCTGTTTTGTTCTGTTGCCAAATGTGTGGCTGGGGCATTGTAGACCTCTTATGACTGGTGAAAGAGAAGTAGTTATGCCTACATAGTTATTTGCTAAAAGTAGTTTTGTCCAACTTGAAGCACTGCAATTATTGTATACTGTGCTCATTAAGAAGACTGGGTCCAAATGAACGAATCATTCATGAGTCACACATCACTCTTCATTGTTAGAAGACAGCAGTTTAGAGCAGTTACGCATAAAGTGGCCAAGTGATTTCCTTATCATAAGATGTGTAGAATGGGTACTGACAGATTTACTCTTCCTGATATTCAACAAAAGTACACACACACACACACACACCCCTATGCATACGCCCCTGTACCCACAGACACAGAAACACACACACAGACACACTCCCAGGCTGTGATTCAACCCTCTTTACTGCTGTCCAACAATGTACAGGAAACACACGGACCATCTCGAAACCCACACTGACCAATCAAAAGGTGGGTAAGCCCCATGGCCCCATGGGTAATCCTGAGCAGTTTTATAGTGGTATTGTTCTGCTGTTTGGACAGTTCAAATGAAGTTCAGGATACTGTCAGGACACTGGTGTGCAGGGCGAAGCAGTGATGACGACTTGTGTACGTCAAGATAGACAGAGAGAGTCACAGTTTACATTAGAGCAAGAATTTCACTCCAAAATGAGATATCCACCATCTGAAAAAAGTGGTACCTACTATTATAAATTGAAATTCAAATCAAATTATGGTCCTTTTCAAACTATAATAGGTAACCCAAGTCCTTGGTTGACAAAATGATAATGCTCTTACAAACTTTATTCTTTTTTCTTTCTCAAAATTGATGTGCAGTGTTTTAGACGAGAGCTCTCCTGTTTCTTTATACATGAATTTCACCTTTTGGTCTATGAAACCTTCAGGCGAAAGCAATTTAAGAAGTTCTGAACGACAAAGATGAGTGCACATGTACAGACAGTCCAAATCTGTTGTAATGTGAATGTCACGCATCTCCAGAAACTGCAAAAGTCTTCGTTGTAAACTGTTCAAACATACGCTGTTTGGAAAAAAAAAAGATTGTGAAATTAGAAATCTGAAAAATTCACTGGGTAGAATGCATGTGTCTGTAGGTCAGATGTCTCTCCTGCCTTTGAAAACCCGTCCAGTTGGGTTTAATTCCTGACAATTACATGGAAAGTAATCTTTCTTTTTTTACTTGCAGTATTACCAACATCAGTATAAGAGAGTTAGTTTGTCCAATCAAACTGGGTGAAAAATGAGTGGGTCAAGAGTGTTTTCCCGTACCACAGAGGAACACTGGCTAACTTTGAGCAGAGTCGCTCTCCTCGGCCACTTCCTGTTTAGGGTTCAGACGAGAGGTGAAGCACCTTTTACTTCCCGGGTCAAAGGTCGAGGGCAGGTGTGGGACCGAACTGCAGCTGCATCCGCACGGATATGGTAAAAAAAAGTGTGTGAGCGCGTGTCTGTGTGTGTGTGTCCATCCTCCTCTCACACGCCACCCACGTTCGGTTTCAAGATTTATTCATTAAAACCAGGCGGAGTCACACGCACACACACACACACACACACACACACACACACACACACACACACGTCCATTCAGACGCAGCCCTGAGGGATCTTGCAGGTGAGTCTTTCCTTTTGTTTGTGAAGGGAAACATTGCTGCGTACCTGCTGCTCTTTGTATGAAGTCTCTTTTGTGTTCTGCTTGTTCCTGACTGAATTCACCTACTTTCATGTCTGCATATTGTCATAACTCACTGGGGGGAATGTAGAGGAATACACATCAGCCTGTGCGCTCGGCCACACACACACACACACACACACAGAATTTACCATTGATTCAACCAACTCAATACACTCACAGACAGTGCCGGCTTGAAGCAGGAGAGGACAGAGCCTGTGGCAAGGTGATTGAGAGAGCACAGTGTGTGTGTGTGTGTGTGTGTGTGTGTGTGTGTGTGTGTGCTTGGCTGGCAAGAACTGGTGACATCTGCAGATGAGTGGCACTAAAGACAGACATGAAAGGTGCAGTCTCTCTCTGAATACCTGTCTCTCTTTTCTCTGTCTTTCTAGCTCTTTTTAGCTATTCTTTGTTTAGCCTATCTATCTATCTATCTATCTATCTATCTATCTATCTATCTATCAATCTATCAATCTATCTATCTATCTATCTATCTATCTTTCTATCTATCTGTCTCTCAGATGTGTCGGGGTCTCTGGTAGTGTGATCCAGAATCGCCTGCCGCTGCTCTTTGGGCTTCAAACACACAAGGTGAGATCGGCGCACATGAAACGGTCTTAGAGAGGGACAAAAAGATGGAGGGAGAGAGAGAGAGAGACAGAGAAGGAGAGGTGGGGGGGAGAGGGTGTGGGAGAGGAAAAAATCATAGGGAGGCTAGGGGCGGGAGAGGATGAAAGTATAGGGAGGGGTGAAGGAAGGGGAACGTTAACTATGTGTACACACCATCGCTAACTTGGTCGAATGATCCCTCTGATGTTTTGTAGCTGATCGGGATGCAGTCGGTGAGAATTTGAATCTGATGCATCATTTCCCCAAGTGTCGTGAAAATTCAGCCAGCGGTATCTGAGCCATTGCGAGTGACAGATGGACGAATGAACGCATGAACAAACGGACAAAGATCGATCACCCACCCCTCACCGCTGATTTCACTGTGCAGGACCATAAACAAATCTTGACAGAATTAATTCTTAAATACTATAATATGAACCCATTCACATGCAGGTGTGTAGCCAAGCAAAATAAGACCATATATTTTTCATTCCTTGCAGCAACTTTGTTTCCCTTCAGAGCAGCAGTGGAGGTAAAACCAGATACCCAAGAAGAATAGTTTTTTTTTTCCCATGTATTTGTTTTTTGTAGTCTTTTAAATAGAATTTGTAAAACTTCAGTAAGGAAACACAAGGGCTCTGTACAAAAAAAATCAACTACTACTGATTCAGCAATTGCTTGATTTGATGGTGGTGTGCACACAGTTACAGTTGCTGGCATTTGTTCCACTCCTATTGTTATTCTTGCTATTTTTGTGACAGGACGGGTGCCGCTTGGAATCCCTGGACTGGTAGGGAAAGTCTAGGAGGAAGAAGTGAACAGGCGACACTTTTCTCTCACTAAACAGATACCATTTAAGTCCTGATGAGCAAGGCTCTTATCCTCCAACTACTCCAATTGAGCTGCTCAGTACAGAAAAACTAGAAAAGACTTGCGGTGACTTAAAAAACGTTGGTTACAAAATTGAAACATCATCATGTTAGGGCCCTAAACCTCAGACGCCAAGTTGAGCCAGTTTGACAAAAAAAAAACCCCACTTTCCATTCTAGAAAAGTGTTTCTTAAACCACAAGGATGCTTGGTGAACTAACGTGTCTAATAAGTTTGTGTCCAATTGAAAACCGCAGCAGCACTTTATTTTAAGCTAAATGACGATGGTTTTGCAAAACACACAAAAACAAAAAAATACACGGTCCATTGGCCCTATGGCTCCCATTCCTTCAGGATCAGCAGAGGAAAAAGTTTTGCTGATGTTTGTGCGGTGAATCAAACCATTCACTGTAGTCTCCCTTGGTTTTTAGAAGCCAGAAGCCAAACAGCGATCTGAACATCACACTAAAAAAAGAGAGGAAATCTCCTTTTAGTCTCGCCAAGACGTCCTCCGTGGGAAGAAGTTCAAGCGGCCCTCCGAAAAAGTCACCCATTTTAAAAACGCTCACGCTATAGTCAAGCAAGGACAGGCGAAAATTAAAGTATTTTTTTACGCGGCGAAGAAGCCATTGTTCTCATCAGGACGATTGTTTTAGTTGTGAGGGCTTCTCTGTCTGCCTCGCAGCAGTCGTGGCCGTAGCGAAGCTCTGGGCAAAGGGAAGTGAAGGGCAGCACTAGCTCAAGGCAAAGCCCAGTAGGTAGCACACACACACACACACACACAGAAACACACTTTAACACCAGCTGCACACTTGTTGTACGTTTAGATTTCATTTTTTACATGTTTTACGAGGGACGATCCCAAGCAGGGCGGAGTAATAGATGTTTTAGCATTGCAAACGCTCCTTTGTCTGGACACACAAAGTGCCGGAGGTGTGGAGTTACTAAGGAATTCTTATAGGCTGTGTGTTGCAGGAAGGTCGTGCTGTATCTTATATCAGCTTGCATTTTTGTCAGCTTTTGTTTGTTTTTACTGTGACTGACAGCAGACATCGTCCCCTATGAGTAAAGTCTCTTTCAGAACACTGGGACTGTAAGACAAACCACTGCATCTGAATTTTAAAAAAAGTCCAAAATGTATCAGTGTCAATGGGAAAATCAGTGAGTTGTGAATGGTTGACTTTTCACTTCTTCTGAATTGCCCTGGTGTTGTGCTCTCATATCCACTCACACACACAAACACACAAATAAACACACACAAACTATGGCCCTGTTTCTTGGATATACAATACATGTTCTGCCACTTTTTTATTATCCTTGCTGTTGTGTTCTGTGTGAATTGGTACAACATGAGGTTAAAATTAAAAACATTAAAAACATACTTGTTTCCAGGAAGTTAAAGTAATGGGATTTCGATATAAAAAACACAAGAAAATAAAAGAATGTGTACATTTTCTGGCATTTATTGTTAAATATGTGTATGTTATGACATGGAAAATGAGCTAATAAGGTGAAAAAGTCAGTCAAAGTTTCATTGTGACTTTAACAGTTAGACAAGACGTAATGGTGGCAATCTGCGAGTTCCTCTTGTTTTTTTTATTTTTTATTTTGTCTCCATCTTTGGTGCTAAGCGCTCATTGTATTCCTGGGAAAGACCTACTAGACACTGGCTGTTTAGAGCAGCAAACGTAAAAGCTTTCATGTACTAGGTAAAGGTTGAATCACTAATGTGCGATACTATCAATCCGCAATAAAACGTGGAAAAACTGTATTCTTTTAGATGAAATTGTTGCAGATTATTACTTCAAGAACACTTTGTTCCTACAGGGATGGCCTGAGGGGAAGAGGAGAGAACAGCCGTGTATTTTGTCGTCGTCGTTGTCATTTCTGTTGTCGGACCCGGTCTTCAACGCTGCTGATAACAGAGATAATTATGCTAATGCTAACGGCGCTGCTAGCCTTCGCAGGTTCACGGTGTCAGCGTTTCTCACGTGAACCGAGACGCTCGGCGAAATGTCAGCCTGCAGCGCGTGTGTGTGAGCGTGTGTGTGTGTGTGTGTTCAGGAGAGATGACTTGAGATAAAGGAGAGTATAGAGATTCACACACACGCATGCACACACACGTATGCGTTGACACATGCGTGTGCGCACACACCTTCACACATGCACGCTTGGCATACTTCTTCCTCTTCTGCACATGGATACGCACAGTCCCTTCCTCCATACACACACACACACACACACACACGGACACCAAGCTCGGATATTAATTAAAGTTCATTGCTTCAGTAATTAGCAGGGCAGGATAATACCAATATGTGACTTATTGCCCCCTCAGGTTCAGCTCTCTCTCGAACTTTAATTGAATGAGCAACATTAAAAACTTCAGAGGCCATTTGGCAAGGTTGACTAAACAGTCGTAAACACCAAGGGAAACACTTTAAGCAGCGGCTAAAAGCTTTTCAAAAACCCATAAAATGTGTCCTTTTCCTATAGCTCTAGGGATCTTACTTTCCTCAGTCCATAACCCAAATTGAGTAAGTTTTAGTTTCATATCTTGGGACCGAAGATAATGTAAATATGCTAGTATTCCTGCCTGGACTCTGTAGAAACTGTGAATCCAAGATTAAAAACCCCATGAGGCTGAATGCCAAAGCCAAGTCCAAAGAAAATTTTTCACAATAAAATGTCTGATGGACTCGATTCTTGTATACTAGCTTCCACAAATTCTGATGTGTTAGGGTTTGATAAAAAGTGATAAAAAGTTTGAAAAATTGACCAATTAATCTCTCTCTTTCTCTCTCTCTTTCTCTTCCTTCCACTCTCTCTCTCCCTTTCTCTCTTTCAGCATCAAGCCAATCAATCACCAGGCCTTTTGTGGCTCTGCTGTCTAGTCCTCAAACCTTATACACACACACACACACACACACATACTTACGTACACTCACATATACAAAGGCATACACACAATTACGCACACACACACACACACACACAACACACTGTTTCTGCTGTGCCTCTGTGCTCCTTTAACCTTGAGGTCTGCTAGCGCCCAACTGTGATAATCTCTCAGACTGCCTTCATTACTGTTATAGGACACACACACACACACACACACACACAGACAAGCATCAAGGAAAAACACATTGAGGAAGCGCGCATACATTCAAGCCCCAACACCCCCACTCCTACCACACACACACACACACACACACACGCCTGGTAAGAGGGGGAACATTTAAAAGCCATCTTTTTTCTCACTATTGACTTGGATCAGCATTAGGCTCATCAGATAGTCAGGGCATTGCTCTGTGTGTGTGTGTGTGTGTGTGTGTGTGTGTGTGTGTGTGTGTGTGTGTGTGTGTGTGTGTGTGTTATTGGCTGTCCTCCCCCTAACTGGCTAGACGGACACAGCCTCCAGGAATGTCAAACCTCCAACCTGCATTCTGATGTGGGCACCCGCAGTCACTTCTACACTGTCGCCCACCGTGCGTCAGTTGAGTGTGTATGTGTGTCTGTTTGTGTGTGTGTGTGCGTGCGTGTGTGTGCGCGTTAGTCATCTTTGCACAGTTGTCTGAGTGACAGGCCCTGGGCGCCGTGGTAACCAGACAGGTACAGAAACAAAGTAGAGACAGAGAGGAAACTTTCCACAACACATCATTAGCTAAACTCTGCGCTCTGTGTGTGTGTGTGTGTGTGTGTGTCTGTGTGTGTGTCAGACAAAAGCCAAATGTAGATTTTTAATTTTTTTTGATAGTCTGAAATTGTCAAAATCTGAATCTCTCTGTGTGTGTGTGTGTGTCTGAGCGCATATTCTCTGGGTTTGATTGCTAAGACACAACTGTGTGTGGATGGTACAGAACGTGTGTGTGTGTGTGTGTGTGTGTGTGTGTGTGTGTGTCTGCCCTTTAAGTGCCAGTGACAGTGGCTTGGCATGCGATCTGCTCTGCCAGTCAGTCACCCCGCCGTTCCACCTTTCCCTTTCATTCGCTCCCTCGCTCTTTTCCTCGCCTTTCATCCATCCGCTCCCTCTGCGACACAACCTGTGGTTTTGGAGAAAGTTTTGAATGATTGACTCTTTCATCTCTTCATTGCTGTGTGTGTGTGTGTGTGTGTGTGTATGTGTGTGTGTGTGTGTGTGTGTCTCAATCAATTGTCTTTGCCTCAGCCTGCTTCTCTGTTCTTTCCAAATTAGCCAGGTGAAGACAGCTTGACTTTGCTGTGAATGCCTGCTCGCAATTCACTGAATGAAAAGCAGAATGAACACTGAAAGACATTATGAGAAATCATTTAAAAACAGAACGCACGACAAGGTAATGACCTAGACATTTACAACTGGAGAGAAGACTTTTTTCCAGCAGCACTAATATTGAGGTTATAAAGCTTCCTTGCCAGAGGTTTAACCAGGGAAATAATGGAGAACAGAATAGTATAGCCGCCATCTAAAGCGGAATTAAGACTTCACATCAATGTTAAGTAGTGTCAAACGGATGTAAGTCATTTGAGGAAAGGGTTATTTAAGGATAAAAGCGTACTAATTATTATATTTTTTTCTCCTGAAGATATCATTCATTTTTGTTTCCATCAGTGACTATGTTTACACGGACAGCAATAATCCAATTTTAACACGACAATAGTCAAAGACAATAGTCTGACTGAGAAATTGACACATAAACATAATACATTTTCTCATTACCTTAACCTGAATAACGTCATTGTCAGAGTAAGCAGAACTGAATTAAATACATGTGGAGTATTTTGATTTTGGTTGCATTTATGAAGGGAATTTTAGACATGTATCCACCTTAATCCAACTGTATGACTCTCTATCGAGTAACGATTATTCACGGCTTTTCGCGACGCATGCTCTGCCTTCCAGCAGTCGCAAACTTACAGAGGAAAAAGATGAAGAAGAAGAAGAAGAAGTCCCAACATTTTGGGTTGAGGCTGAATCTGTCACCATGCTCAGGATTTTGAGGGAAATGGATATCATGAAGTTTTCAATGAAAGCTTAAACTGTCTACCGTGTGCTCCAGTGATTCTGTTTTGTTCTATAAGTAACAGAAAACAGCTTAATCAGAATATTGTCTTATTTAAGGCCAATACTCAGATTATTGCTGTCCATGTAAACACAGTCAGTGGTTGTTTGCCTTTGGAAGATCACAGACTTGAGGTGATCCAGTCGTTCACCCATTTTATTTACCACTACATCACTGGATCACAGCAATATCTCCAACCATTCTACATCACATTTGACACATTTAGTTGACGCTTGTATCCAGAGCGGCTTGTAACGAGTGTGAAAGTAAATTAAGCTTCAGTCTCCGCTGCTCCAACATCACAGGCAGCCAACAGTGAGGAGCACACGGGTCAGAGCCATCGTGCCCCCACAACATTCATGTGAGAGAAGTGCCGGGAAAAGAAATTAAAATAAGAGCTAAGGTTAGCCGTAGAAGACTTTTCAATGCGAGCAAAACCCTTCAAAAATCTCTTTGTCTACAGCTATAATTGAAACACATAAAAAAACTAATTAAGTGTGATGTGGGAAGCTAGATCGTTTTCTTCATTGCTTGAACAGATTTCTTTGCCAGATACAATATGCGGCAAGCAAGGCGACATTAACCCTAAAAAAACCTTTTTCAACCCTATATGTGCCGCTTTTGTTTGTCAGACTGCAGAAACATCGCTAAGGGAATTAGTTAGTCGACTATATGCACTTCTGCTGTTTGATATTTGTTTGAGTAGCTCCCGAAAAGTGAAATAAAGACTGTTTGTTTTCCGACCATCCCCATAACCTGTGAAAGTATACACAGTTTAATTTTTCAAACACGACAATTTTACTGGAAAAATAACATGAATTCTTTACGGTGTAAATCTAGATAAGTCTTGACATTGAGGTTTCTCTACAACTGCAGATGAAATGCATTTTCAAGCTGTCAGATGAAAAAAAAAACGTTATCTGACATCCTTTTACTTTAATTGAAAAATGGAATCTTGTACTTGTAAGTCAAAATACGTGAATATCGGTCACATTCTTGATGTTCATTTTCACCTGGACTTTAATGTGTGGGAAATGGTTTTGTTTCCAGTTAAGGGCACAACAAAAGGCTTTAGTATCAGACAGTGTATCACAGTGTCCCTAATTAGCAGCAGTCAGACATGCGAGACCACAGGCGTTTTACTTTTACTTTCAGATGACAGTAACCTGTTTGTTCCCTTCCTGACTTGTTTTCACTAATGATTTGTCTAAAATCACTTGTTAAATTAGCATTTTAAACGGTATTGTAGCTGAGATATATATATATATTTTACCATGATATAAGTATTTTGAAGCCTGAATTCAAGCAGATTTAAAAGCTCTATCTGAATGATTTTGCTGTTTTCTTTGTGAGCAGTTATGGGATAAATAAAATCCTTGAGGAGGGCTTCTGATTGTCTTTTTGCAAAAAAACAGTTTAAACTTGTACAGCACAAATAAACCATTTAAAACTTGTTTAACTGTCATATACCTTCTTTGTATCACAAGCTCAGTGGATCAATTTGAGATGGAAAAGCCTGCTCACAATTCATGACTGGATATAAAGTAGAGCGCACACCGAATTGAAAGATTATGAAAAATAATTTCAAAAAGACACATGACAAGGTAACAACCTAGACGGTTACAATTGGACAATCGGTGAAAAAAAAGTTAAAGGAAGAACTGCTAAGCTTGGCATCAAAGATTGGACTTTATTCTGACTTTGGATTGGGCCTTCAAAGTCACTTCAATTACATTTTTATTTCCCAAGTTTGATTGAGAAACCTCTTCACCTCTTCATCTTCTGCCATTCAAAAAAAAAAAAAAAGCCCCAAACCATTCAAACTATGTCACCTGCAGCAACAGACAAAAATCTTCTGCTAAGCCTTCCAAGACAAGTTTCTCCGCCCTTGGAGCAGTAGGCCTATTTAAAACCGCATAAATGAATCTACCATAAACAAAAACATGTAAAAATGGAGGCAGAGCGAACCGAGCTAGTTCAGTGTATTTAGACACAAAACGCCAACCTTTTCTCAATGCCCCGACAGCATCCTTGGAGAGATTTAATTTTCCCTCAAGTGCCTGCCTCCCCATCTCTTAGAAAAGTACGTTGTCGCTTCTCCACAAGGTTCCCGCACTCGGAGGATGTGTCTCGCTTCAGTCGGAGTTCAAGTGTCTAATCTTCTATGTCCCAAGGTCAGCGTTTGTATGCACTTTGAGGGTCTTGATTCAAACAAATGAGACAAGAAAATTAATCGAAGGTACTGTATGAAGTGTTGAGTGTGTGTGTGTGTGCGTGTGTGCGTGCGTGTGTGTCCAAGTGGAGTCGGTGGAGGCAGAGCTCAGCTGCTCAGGTTCCCGGGCCCAACGGGATTGAGCGAGGGATGAAAGAGAAAGATAAAAGAGAGAGAGAAAGGGTGAAAGAGGGAGACCGATCACTGTGCAGAGTGGAACATTGTTCTCTTGATCACAGTCAGAAGGATGAGTGTGTGTGTGTGTGTGTTTGTGTTTGTGTGTGAGTGGGTGAGAGAAAGAGAGAGAGTGTGTGTTTCTGTGTCTCTATGCACCTGTGTGTTTGCAGGTGTTGTTGTGTGTGTGGATGTGTGTGTTTTAGGACAATACAATTTAGAGGAAGCTGAGACCGGTGTCATAATAGCTTAAGGTAACCGAAGCTCCATATAAGGACTTCTTCTGACAACTGACTCCGCCCCCCCAGGCCTTCTGTATCCCATGATTCTCTTGTCGGGGCAGCCAGGGGTCATGAACCTGCTCCACAGTGTTGGTGAAAGTTAGCCTCATTTCCCAGATTGGCCTCTCTCCCTTTATGAATATGCTGTGGATGTTTACACGCCATTATCACACAATTAGCTAAAATGAGACTGGTGTTCCCTCCCTTGTAGATGCCACTCAATGCTAATTTATGATGGCAAATCCAAGCTTCAGAGATGTGTAGTAACGTAATCCATGGAGGAGCTCATGGGTCTAAGATGTAAGCATAAAATAGTAGTATAAAAGCATACAATTTACATTTTATTTGGGAATGAAAAGTAGTTCCTGACTAACTAAAGTTCTGCTTTTTTAAATCAATGCACACTCACTTTCAATACAAGTAAATAAATACGTACAGTAAATAAATAAGTACAGATTCTGTATATTCCGATATATAGACCTAATCATTAATCAGTTTATTTGAATGGGATCTCAGCTCCCTAGTTGATCAGTTGTCTTAATCTCTTCTATGGAGAATACAGTAACATTAGGCTACTTTGCTTGCTAGCTAACGTTACAGCCTCAGAAGCGCTAGCAAACACAGCTTATAGCATATTACATAGGCCCACATATATAGAAGCACTGCTTATACAACAATGTACTTGATCATAAAATGATAGAGTATGGATAGGATTTGAGATTTAAAATTTTCGTTGAACCAGACATTTGTTAGCATTGTTAGCATTCCTTATTGAAGCCAAAGGGTACAGTTAGCCGCTAGCTTGTGGCATGCTAGCACATGACACGACATGGCCGAGTCGGCATAAATTACAAACTGTAAAATGTAATGCTTGCACTCATTAAAAGATGATGTTCACTATTTTAAATCCAATATGATATATTGTGTATTATCTAGTTTACACAGAAAATAGTACTGTACATCTAAGACAAAAATCTATCATGTCGGATTTATTCTAATGTATTTTTTGTTAAAACTACCATTTCTACTTTCATCACAGATGTATGCTGATATTATAATTGAAGAAAAAACTTAATTGGAAAAGACAATACCTGTCTTGATGAATTATACAGCGCCCGGGAGTGAGTGTGTGGGCGCTTAAAAATGTGGGAAAAAAACTGGATAATGGGTGTCAGTTCCTCTCAGCGTAGTTAACTTCTGAATTGTTTGAGTGACACCAGCTGAACGTTAGGAAAGCCCATCTCTGTAAACCCTCAATCACAGGGAAGAGAGATCATTAGATACATAGAGAGTCGGGCGGTGAGAGAGAGAATGGGAGGGAGACATTTTCATCTCTCTGCCATCCGTCCCTCCCTTCCTCCCTTTTTATCCTCTCATTCCCTCACATCTATTATTCACTCCATTTGGCAGCCAGGTTCATGTCTAAATAAACCTCCAACCACACTCTTGTTGTCTCTCCCTCGCTCCACCGTGTTCTCCTCGTTTTACCCCCCTCCTCTCTTTTAATTTGTCTTCTGTGAATGCATTCCCCTCTGCCGCTCCCTTATTCCCTTCCTTTCATTTTAGTTTGATGAAGGAATAGACATCACTCTTTTTGTTTTATTTAAAAAAAATGTTTTAAATGAACATGGGCAGTCAACTCCCCTTAGTATTTGGAGAGAGGGGAAAAGGTGTGGACACAGAAAAGCTGGAGTCCGGTCGGATTTCATCCTCGGCCAACCGGACGCCTCGACAGCATCTCCGCCTCGGCAGATGGAGAATGAGCTGGCGGTCGTTTACATTTATTGTGGTTGAGGAGACGACATCTCTATATCCAAATATTGCCTGTCTGTCCCTTCCCCGGCCTCGTGCTAGTCATGTCAGGGAAAGAGGAATGTAATTGCAAAAAAAAGTGTTTTGTCTGATTGTGTGTGGAAAATAAAACGTTACGCTCACAGAAATTGCATTATTATATAGAAAATTAAACTGTTCTTTAAGGGCTTTTTTTAATGCCAAAATGCTTTTTTTTGGGAAGAATAAATTGACAGACATGATTACATCCTCTAAAATGTTATTTTTGCAAGTGAAGTGCTCCAGAGTCAATAGTGGCCTTTACATTCAAGTCAGAATAGGTGTCCCAGTTTTCAATATATATATATATATATATATATATGTATGACAGATGAAATGTAAATGATGATGAAAAGTAAACTGAAAAACACTACTGTACATGTTCCATTGGCTAAATTAATTCCCTAACCCTTAACCTTGACTGTAACCGCTGCATAACCAACTTTAACTCTTCATCAGACTTAATCTAACATTTATTCCAATCCCAACCTTGAATGTAACCCCTGACCCCGAAGGCCTGTTTCCTCCTTCCTTCACCTATTTTTATTTCCTGAGCGCACAGGTATAATACAAGTGAAAACACACACACACACACACACACACACACACACACTCACACCTACACACCTAAGGAGGCAGCCAGAGAGTAAGTGGAGCATTATTAAGTAGTGAGTGAGCCGGTTTAAGCTGACAGCTTAGGAGCCAACAGAACACTAACAGTTTACTACTGGCACACACTATGCTGGCCCCATCTGTTGAAAAGCTACCTGTGTGTGTGTGTGTGTGTGTGTGTGTGTGTGTGTGCATGTATGTATGTGTGTGTGGTAGTAGTCGGTTGTGCTGTGATCTTGTCTCAAAAGAACAAGAAGTCAGATAGGGGATGGATGGATGGATGGAGAGATGGATGGATGGAGAGATGGATGCTAGAAGGACAAATGAATTGGATTGCCATCATTAATTTCTTTCTTGCTGTCTCTCTCCCTCTCTCAGCTGCTGTATTCAGTTGGAGGGGTTTTTAAAATCAACTGTGATGTCTTCTATTACAAATGTGTGGGCATGTCAAAGTGATACACACACACACACACACACACACACACACTTCAGCACGCACATTCAGAGCTAACACTAGGTTTTCCCACATGTGCAGACTCCAGATGGCCTCAAAGAGACGACGGGTAACGCCAGCATCACACACACACATACACAAACACATACACGTGTGCAGACACACACACTCAAGCACACACACACACAAAGTAATGACCCACCCCTGAGACCCCTCTAACCAGGTTTCACGCTGGGATCAAAAACAATCAAAAAAAAAAAGAGAAGAAGAAATCAAAAACGGACGGTAGTGAAGGCTTTACAGAGAGAGAGAGAGAGAGAGAGAGAGAGAGACAGAGAGAGGGAGAGAGAGAGAGAGAGAGAGAGAGAGAGAGAGAGAGAGAGAGAGAGAGAGAGAGAGAGAGAGAGAGTACTACCCTTACAACAAAAGGAAAAATGGGATGCTATGGCTAGATCTTTGTGATGGCATCAAAGCAATGCCAAGAGCATGTACACACACACACACACACACACACACACACACACACACACACACACACACACACACAGACTACACAGATACAGATAATGAACAAAATTCAAATTTTAGCTCTATTTCATTTTGCATATTGGCCAAAAGGATTCCAACTATTGGTGCAGTTGTAGCTGAGAAGGTGGGGAAACTGCTGAGGAGGCGGTATACTGCTGAAAGGGGAATTCCCTTTAACTTAACTTAATCATTGTTATTCTGTAAAGGTAGACACATTCCTAAACATTTCCCAAGATAGATTTTTTTTTTTTTACTATTTATTTTAATGTTAATGTTATGTGTCCTCAAGGTCAAGGTAAATGCACACCTCTGACATCCAGTGGCGATTTTGGCATGAAAAGTTGGGTGGGGCCCGAACTACGTGATGATGAATTCCAACACTGCGAGAGACTGCAACCACACACACAAACACACACAATTCCCTTTTAAGAGTGAGAGAGAGAGAGAGAGAGAGAGAGAGAGTGAGAGAGAGTGAGAGAGAGAGAGAGAGAGAGAGAGAGAGAGAGAGAGCTAGCTAGCTAATAAGCCGATAAACAGAACAGAACTAAGCAGCTTCCAGTGACGGTGCATTGTCCATATACAATTTTAAAAAGGTAAAGCAACCCAGACACGCACGACACAACACATAAGACGTCACATAATACGTCAATTTTCTTTATCCCTTTCATTGTTATGCTGATGACACACAACTTTATCTTTCTGTTAAATTTCCTTCAGCTGAACTCTGACAAAACTGAAGTCCTTGTTATCGGCGGTGAAAATATTTCTAGGGTAATCCAGACATTTCTGGGTCCCTTGGCATCCAATGTTAAGTCTGCCTCTAAGAATTTGGGTATTTTTTGAAGGCAGCTCTGTTTTTTTTAAGACACATGTCCTTCAACCAGGCTCTGTGAGAGACTCACGGAAATTGACAAATCGAAACTTAAGAGCAAAATCCAGCTTTATGGCTCTATTTTCTATTTTCTATGGTGGGGATTTACGCCAATAAAGTGTCGCACAGGTTTTTTTCTCACCTGCTGCCATTTGGTATTTTGGTGATTCACCATCACCAAACCCTAACTCTAACCCTTTAATCTATTATTGATTTTTATCTTAAATCTCAACTTGAGTTGCATTGGAATCAAGTGGAATTATCTCACCCCATTTCCCCCCCCCCCTTGTTTAAGAAAAGTAAGATTTTAAAACTCAATAATAGATTAAATGACATAGATATAGACATTTTCTCCAGTGTAACAACTGGGGGTCTGCTATAGACCTATTGCTAAGATCTAATCTCTTAGTACTGTGAGGAACACACAACAGTTCCTGGAGGATTTTGGGATATTTTATTAGCAACACATGTTGTGACTCCATGCTGCTATTGATTTCAAATCCAACACATGATCTCGTCCCCCGCCTTTTCCCATCTTTCCGGTCACTCTCCCCTGTATAGTGTCGACTAAAAGATCATTTTAAACATATGTTGTCCCTCACTAGCCCCTGTAGAAAAATGACTTCTCCTTTTTAGCAGTGCACTGACCTTTCTGAGCCGGTAAAGCAGAACAAACATTAAATGACAGAGCTAATTGTTTCACCCCGGAGTCCACTCTCTCTCTCATTCCTCTTTACTTCTACCAATCCCTTCCATCATTTCTTTTTATTTCTCTCAATTACCGTCTCCACATGCTGTCTCTTAGGGAAGTGCGTGTGTTTGTGTGCGTTTGTGTGCGTTTGTGTGTGTGTGTGTGTGTGACCTTCGTGAACTTTATGGCCATTTATGGAGATTAGATAAAGTTGCCTCTTGTGTGACTCATTGGCATGCATTAAGCACAGCACAACAATAACACACACACACACACACAGACACACACAGACACACAAGCACAGACGAGCGCAAGGAGAGCGTCTTAAATCGGGGGTATAGGACCAAATTAAAGGTAAAAGCGCTCTTAGTTTTCTTCTTTTGTGAGACATCAGAAGCTGTTTTTAAAAAGCCGCGTTCAGTGTCCTTTCCCCCCCCTCTAATGGATTTTTGATTTTTCCAGAGCATGCGACACAATTAGCTCTTCTTTCTTTTTCATTAATGACACATTCACTCTTTTCTTTTCCCCCGGCTGTTGTTTATTCTTCCAGTAAATTGGAGAGTGAAGAGGTCTTAAAAGTGCATGCACGTTTGTGTGTGTGTGTGTGTGTGTGTGTGTGTGTGTGTGGGTATGTGTGTGTGTGTGTGTGTGTGCGTGTTCAGCATGTGTGATTTGAATATGCTTTGGAAAACGAAAGAGCGAGGTCTTTGGGGTCATTAGGTTGTTGACATGCTGGACTTGCTTTGGCACGGAAAAACATGAAAAAAACATAATACACGGAGAGATGAAGAGAGGCTGAGATGGAGGACAAAGCGAGTTGCATACCTGCGTTCAACACAGCATCTTACAGTAAACTGTCAGCAGAACAAGGTTGAAATGCCGAATTACTGATCAGCTGCTTCAAACTGTAATCAATTAGTTCTCAAACTCAGTAATGTAATCTCATTACACATCACCAGTAGCGTAATCGGATTATTTTTTGTTACAAATCACCAGAATATGCAGTTTTGCAAACATTTTATTCCAATATTCACACTGAAGTTAGAATGGGTTTAATCATCATTCACATCCATTGTAAACTATTATTTTAAGATAATAATTCACAATTCTAATGCCAGGTTTTGTTAGGTTTTTGTTATTTTCATAGCGCATGTCATAAGATAATCCTTTGCATATTGGGGGCTAGAAGAGATGATTAAACACGAGAAACATTGATACTCGACAGTAATGGTAACCCGCACAGGCACAACTGACATTTACATACACACAGTCAGGTTCTTATTACTTTCCACGGGCTCAGAAACATGAAAAACATAAGAAAGCAGCTTCCACACAAGTCTCTTAGCTGAAATGAAATGAAAACATTAAATTTGAAACATGGTCGTACGACCTTCAGGTCAATCTGTCAGCGTCACTGCCCTCAGGAAACGTGCCAAACCAAGAAATCAGCTTTGTTGCATTTCTAAAAAGCTTGTGGACGCGGCTTCATAAACATTTGTTTACTTGGTGACCCTCAGTGAAGCAGCGGGGGCTGAGTGACTAAGACAACGTACATATGTAGGAGCGGAAGTGTTCAACACCATACTGCGCGTTCCTGTGGGTGTTGCACCTATTTACGTGTGTTCATGCCTGCATGCTCCCATCCTTATGTGTTGGTGTGTGTGTGTGTGTGTGTGTGTTTGTGTGCGTGCATGTATTGGCAGTCCAGCAGGTGCTGATTGCAGCAGTCAGTGTGTGTGTTTCACAGTTAGGTGTGGTGCGGTCACTGACACTGTCATGCACCGAACCACAACACATCAAGGTCAGCCCGCATACACACACACATTTGTTATCATATTTTTCCTTTATTTGACAGTATTTAGGAAACTATTCAGGTTTAGGCAACTCTTCATCACCTGTAGTCCCTCTGCCTGTCACATGGAAGACCGGAGATCTATATCACCCATATTGAACAGAAAGAAGGGATGACATGCAATAAAGTTTGTGAGGCAACAAATTGTGTGCACCTTAGTCCACTAAAACACTCTTTCCATTGATGATTATTTTAATATTTCTGCTCTTTTAGATAGTACACAGTGGAGAGAGAGGGCATGGCATCCAACACAGAGTCAGAGTTGAACTGAACCCTGTGTGAAGCAGGGTCAGGGTCAAAGGGAGGGGAGTGATGGCTTTAGAACAGTGATTCTCAACCTTTTTCATATCACGGACCCCTAATTTAGTCCACATTAGAGCCACGGACCCCTAATTTAGTCCACATTAGAGCCACGGACCCCCATTTGATGAGATTTTGTCTCATTGACCCAAATCTGAGAATATTTTTATTGTTAGATACAATTTTATCCAGAATTCCTTGACTATCTGTATTGTAGGTAGAGAGATAACAGTGAAACTATGATCAATCATTCTGCTACATTTTCTAATTGTGTTAACTTCTTGTAAATGAAACAATGTTGAAGTTGAACAATTTAGCGATTTGCTGGGGACCCCCTGGAACCCCCTCAAGGACCCCTGGTGGTCCCCGGACCCCACGTTGAGAACCACTGCTTTAGAAGACAATGAGCAGCATCTGATCCCTATTGACTTTAATATATGTACGCTCAGCTTTCTGTTAGAAGGTAGAGGAGCTGGGACAGAGACCAGAGGCTGTTGGAGCTGGAGGGAATATGACGATGCTTGATCATGGATTGATCATGAGAATGAGCAACTGGGACCACATAGCATCCACGTAACACAATAAACTGATTATCAAGTCAAAGTTTTCTTTGGACTGAGAAAAATAAACTGTTTAGAAACATAACTGATGATGTTATGTCTGTGATGACATTTTTGTTAATACTATTTTTAATTTTCAATTGAAAAAAATAGATCAAGTATGTCACACATTGTGACATACTGGATATTGGAAATTGGAAAGATTGTTTTAATTTGAGCCTATATAGGGGGATTTGTCAACTTGTTTTTGCAAGTGCATGACATGTACAAGGAATTTGTGTTGGTGCCATGCTGCTGTGATATGACAAGTACAAGTCAGAAGGCGATGCAACTGAGCCCAACTCAGCCTGCATAAGGTTGTTTTTAAGGGGATACATGTAGCATTTTAACATCAATAAATCATTACCACATTCATTTTGAGACATTAGTGTAATTACCGTAAACAAATGAGACCATCAGCCTCTACACTGCATTGTACATTGTGTGCCACTGGGTCAGATTCCTATGGAAAAGTCCAAAGCAAAATGAAAAAGAAAACCTTTGACCAAAGAAGCACAGATCCTCTTTGTGATAAGCAGTGGCATTTATGGGAAATGAGGTTTTAATTTTAAAAAAATGCTAGCCCTAACAATACCACAGGCATGAGATAGAGGCTACCCATTGTTTCGACCATGGTCTAATTTGTTCTGGTAATTATACCAAGGTATCACAATTGATATGACAATGATATATTGGTGCTTAAAACTCTACACATAGCACCTTTAAATCCTGAAAATGTGGCTTTTTAACAACAATGATTTGGCTTAAATAGATGCGTCCTTCATTTAATCACACCTGTGCTGGTAGAAAAAACCCTTAACTACCATTCATGACTTCCCACCTGCTTCACACTTGGCTCTCCAACACAATGCTTCACTTAGTCTTCACTTGTGAGACTTAGCCTTCATATGCTAGTTCATCAGTTATCCTTGCCACCCACAAACTCTCACGCTTCCCTGATTTCTTTCACTTCTTTTTTTTCATTTCTTACTTCTCTCTCTCTTTCACTGTCCTTCACACCTGCACGGAAATCTACTGGGAAACCTTCACCCAATCCAAGACGCACCCAGGGACCTTAAATAAAATGGCAAGAGGAGATCCTGCAAGAATCAGCCTCTCTCTCCTGGGTCCGTGTCCCAGTTCCTCGGCAGGCGAGTCATGGCCATACCGCCGCCGTGCGACTGACGGACTCCTGGCACAGAATGGCGGAGCGGCGGGCGCAGAATCCCACTCAAGGAGCAGATGCTTGCTTCCTCCTGACATATGCCCCTGAGAGAGAGAGAGAGAGAGAGAGAGAGAGAGGGGTGGAGGGGAAGGGAGAGGATATTGGAGGAGAGAGTGGAGGAGGAGGAGGGTGTTGTTCGGGAGGAAGGAGGAGAAAAGGAAGAGGAGGCGGGGGAGGAGAGACGTATATTAAAGCCCTGGTGATGCGAGAAGAAGATTTAAGGAAAAGCTTTGACTTTCCAATAAACAAGAGCCGAGGGCATGGGGGCAGGGCGGCCTGTCAGAGTGTGTGTGTGTGTGTGTGTGTGTGTGTGTGTGTGAGGCAGAGAGGGGAAAAGAGAGACAGAGAGAAAGAGAGAGAGGAAAGTGAGCTCCTTCTCAGCTAAAAGATGAACAGATGGTGTTGAGAGGAGAAAGAGGAGATACGCTATAAGACAGGATTGGGGTGGGAAAAGAGAGAGTGAGCAAGAGAGAGAGAGAGAGAGAGAGAGATTAGGAGATTTGGTGGGATGTGTCGTCTCCCCTCTGTGTCATACGGGACAAGTTGCTTTTGTAAACCAACTGAACACTATTTCATTCCTCAAGGAGACAGAGAATTAATTGTGTGTTGGTTAATGACAGACGTGGAAAGGTTCCGGCTGCAATGGACTGATAACTAGTGGCTTCTGCAGCCTGAAAGCCACTGGCAGTCGTTTTTTTATGTGAAATAAATGATAATCATACATATTAATAGTCTTTTTCACTTGATGGGGACTTTTTCCAGAAAGACCAAGACACTGCATTCACATTTAAAATATCAATATCTCTTCCGTTTTTCTTGACCTTTATATTCTTAGTCATTCATTCTTCATTTCTGTCTGTAAACCTTTCTATCTTTCTTTCTTTCTTTCTTTCTTTCTTTCTTGCTTTCTTTCTTTCTTTCTTTCTGATACTACAACCAAAGAAAGAGGAAGAAACTACATCCATATCAATAAATATACTTCTGATTTAAAATATCAATATCTCTTCCGTTTTTCTTGACATTTATATTCTTAGTCCTTCATTCTTTATGTCTATCTGTAAACCTTTCTTTCTGTCTTTCTTTCTTTCTTTCTTGCTTTCTGCTTTTTATTCTCCTTTCTCAGACACTCACCCCTCAGCTCAGAGTGTGTGTTTTACTTCCCCTGGTCGAGTTTGTCCATCGTTTGTCATTTATTTTGAGGCAGTAAACACACAAAATATATGCAGATATTGCACACACACACACACACACACACACACACACACATACATACACACATACACAGACAGACTCACAACTGATACTGTTGCAAGGTGAAATCTTTTCATTAAAGCAAACAAACAAACACAGTATACACACACACACACACACACACACACACAGAGTAAACAGCAATTCTAAGTCTTTCATTAATACGCACAAGAATTTAATTAACGTCTATTGATAAGCTTCGTCTGTCTTAAGGACATGTTTGTTTGTGAATATGTGTGTGTGTGTGTGTGTGTCTCCTCTTCACGCATGACAAATCATGAAGATCACTGTATAATGAGCGCATAACGAGCATGTCCTTAAGATACACACACACACACACACTCATACACACACACTCATACACACATACAGTGTGAGATATAAATACGGAGCAGAGACGGATTAGATGGGAGTTTTTAATCATCTTAATTAAGCTTAATTGTTATTTGTTGAATATCTGGCATTTATGAAGTTCACAGGGATACAAAAGCAGACTGAGTACTAATTAAAAGCCAAGCACAATGTAAGTCTTTGTTTTATTACAAGAATCTATTAAGAAGGAGGAGGAGACGCTCACATCTCTGCACATATGAGAGGGTGTAAAGAAAATTAGGAATATATGAGGAGATACTGAGACTAGAACTGGAGGATTCACCGTTGTTGGATGATAAACTGATAGATACAAAAAGTCATCTTCTGGGCTTGAGAAAATCTTTTTTTCAGATTTACAGCCAAATGTTTACATCACATTCACAATGGTTGGCCTCAGTTCCAGGATCACAACGTACTTTCCACATCTGGGGGACAAAGTCAGCTGTCAGTTACAGTAAGAAGCAGGTTTGTGACCGGAAATGTCACTGGTTTGAATCCCCACATCAGCTGGAAAAAGTAACAGTAAGAATGTTATAGGCTGAAATAAGAGTTTTTAGACATTATAAAATGCAAATTCCTTGCAACCTGTCTGATACGGTAATAAACTCTTGAATCTTGCCGACACGCAGGATTGAACCCAAGTCTCTCTATTCACTATTTTGCTACAAATGGACTTGGTTTGTGAGAAATAGGCTTCTGAAAGTCCTGAACCTTGCCTTTAATAGCCTACAACAGCTATTAGCAGCAAAGCTAAGGACATTAGCTGCCATTTAGCTTGCCATTTAACAGCCTTCTGCTATGAAAGATTCTGATGCTGTTTTCCCTCAGCTGCGTAGAGAAAACATTAAGATGGGCTGTGTAAGAGTTTAATAGGCAGGGGAGACCCTGTAATTGGTCAGGAAAGTTTATACTTCACTTCACAGGAAGATAATTGTCTGAGTGTGAGCGAGAGAGAGACTTAGAGAGAGTTAAAGTGTGTGTGTGTGTGTGTGTGTGTGTGTGTGTGTGTTATAAGATAAATGTCGGATTCTTCTGCGGCTGGCACGAGTCTGCTACAACAGTAATTAGAGACTCTCGTCTCTCTCTGGAAGGCGTTCCAGGAGCGAGCGTGCACACACACACACACACACACACTCACACACACACACTCACAGGCTCTTGCCAAAAGACAACACCCAATACTCCCCTCCTAGATGCACCTGAGGAAAGAATAACTGTTACCACACACACACACTCACACACAAAATCTCTGCACCTGAGTACACCTACGTGCCAACAAGAGGCCACAGCACCGTCTGTTCCTGCTACACACACACACACACACACACACACACACACACACACACAGCTCCAGTACATTACCTCTCGCCTCTTGGTACTTAATTTTCTTTCTAATTTTCTTCTCTGTTATCATCAACTCCTCTGTGTGTGTGTGTGTGTGTGTGTGTGTGTGTGTGGTTTCTCAGGTGCTTCGAGGAAGGAAGCATAGCATGGTTGGAATGTGTGTGTATTCGTGTGTATTTATGCAGTGTGTGTGAGAGAGAGAGTGTGGTTTACTCCCTTGCCCCAGCAAAAAAACCTTCTAGTGTTTATTAATGAATCTCACCAGCAGGGTTAGTGTGACATTAAGGGCTGACAGCTACTGTTTAGTTTGTCACAGTAGTGTTGTCTAATTCATAAACTGTGTTAGTGTCTTTTTTGATGCCACCACCCCATTTTGATCATTAGCATATTGTGAAAATGATTCATAAAAGCACATGGCAGTGGGGAAAATACCAGCTGCTCCTCCTGTTGTTTTACACAGAACATTACCACCATTTCCTAAATCAATGGGAAATATGTACTGGAGGTTTTCACTCATTTAAAAGTCATTATAATGTCTCTTATGAAAACATGGAAATTCCCCACCAGCTCTGTTCTTAAAGTACAGACTTCTGCAGGCAGGAGCTTCGGCTTCCTTTAAAGCACTGTCCCGTCTTGAATGCAGGCCACTGAGCTGGATAACCAGCAGTGTGCATGTGCTAAATATGCAACATTTAATTTGCATGATCATTTCATTGACTGTGATCTGCAGCATGAATAGGTGATCAGATCAGGTGATGTATCAGTTCTAGTTAAAGGTGCTACGTTAACCATTTTTAAACATCAATATATCATTATCAAATTAACTGTGATACCTTGGCATGATTACCATAAACAAATGAGACCATGGCCAAGAAGATTGGCAGCCTCTGTCTCCAGGTCAGTAGTCTTGTCAGTGATGGTGTTTCTCAAAATGAACACCACATTTCCCAGAAACACAGTTGATTCCTGTCGCAAAGAGGATCTCTGCTTGTTTATTCAAAAAGTTTCTCTATCACTTTACAGAAGGGGATAAACATGTTGGAAGTGATTTTTTTCAATAGGCTTTTCACTCCTTCCACCATCTGCCATTGTGAGAAACTTTACCCCTCTTCCTGTTTTGTGCCGTAAAGCAATCCAGCGGTTTTCACGCAAAATCCGACACAGTGGCACACAATGTAAAATGCAGTGGAGAGACTATTAGAGGCTGCCAATCTTCTCAGCGATGGTCTTGTTTGTTTACAATAATTATACTAATGTCTCAAAATTGATATGGTAATGATTTGTTGGTGTTAAAATGCTAAACATAGCACCTTTAAGAGGCTGCAAAATTTCTCCAATGGAATGCAGTTACTGATGATTCACAGGAAACTCTTTCTGTGTGTTGGACAGATGTGGACTAAAACGAGTAAAATGTGCAGGTGTAAGTAAACAGACATGACGTGATGTGTGTGTGTGTGTGTGTGATTTAATTGTCCCAAGGAGTTAGACAGGCCTTCATACATCTTTAATACAAACACACACATGTTTAGCAGGTTGCCAAAGCGCCACCCCGCCCAGGTGGCACACACACACACACACACACACACACACACACACACACACACTTAACGCATTTAGCACCTTCTAAAAAACCCCAGGTGACCCAGAAGAAATGATAAGCAGATTGAAGATGGGGGGGGAGAGGAGGAGGAGACGGAGGGGAGAGAGGAGGAAGACCCACCTGTTATTAGCTTTTCTCCAGACGGTCCATCGGATGGAAGGTGGGATGGAAGGAGGGATGAGGAGAAGGATGAGGGGGAGGCAGAGGGAGATCCTTGGAGAGAGATAGATCGTCAGGCATTAATAATGGATGGCAGATCCTTAGAGACCATGTTCAGACATTAATAATGGAGAGGACTCAGCTGGAGGGGGCAAGGAAACGCCTCAGCAGAATTTACCTGAGGAGAGAGGAACGACAAGGAGGAGAGGAGAGAGAGGGAGAGAAAATCAGACACATCAAACTTCTAATAAGTCACTTCATGTACTATATGATGCTCATTTTGTATTTGTTAAACTTCCTAAAAAGTCAACTTTTAAGGAATTGAGGTTCCAGCCTAATTTTCAGATTTACACAAATGCATGTTTTTTTTTTAAATTGGATGAAAGTAAACCTTCAATTCAAGTAAAACCAAATTATGGAAAACACCAAAAAAGTTTGATGAAAGCGACCAGAGGTGGAGTTTAAATGTTTCCAGCGACAGCAGTCGTTCGCCAGATTGAGTCAGACGAACCAAAAACTGACGGATTTCTGCATGAGAGGAGCGACAAGGAGAGGGCGCAAGCTAACTATCACTTACAAAGGCTCTTGCGCACACACACACACACACACACACACACACACACACACACACGCGCACAGATGCTTACTCACAAAAAGGGACACAAAAAATACAGATGCTTCTACACACACACATGTATGCACACACTTGCAGAGGCATACACATACAAACAGCACACATACGCAAAAGACAGTGGCTTGATACACACACACACACACACACACACACACACACAGAGAGTTTGGTATCCTGCCAGTTGTTGAAGCTGGAATCATGTGAGCTGAATGACACTCTGAGTAGAGAGAGAGAGCACAGCAGGATACACACACACACACACACACGCCCGCACGCGCACACACACACACACACATTTCTCTCGCTCTTGCATTCTCTTGTTCACTCTATCGCTCTTTCTGTCTGTTACTCCCTCTCTCTCACACATTTGCTTTCTCTCTCTCTCTCTCTCTCTCTCTCACACACACACACACACACACACACACACACGCACACAAACACACACAAGCAAATGAGCACACTTAAGCTAAATGGGTGTCCTGATGGTGAATCACTGTCATTTAGCAACAAAGACCCCAGCTTGTTGTCCCTTCCTCCCTCTCTCTCTCTCTCTCTCTCTCTCTCTCTCTCTCTCTCTCTCTCTCTCTGTCTTCATCTCTGTCTCTCTCTCTAGCCAATACGGGTGTGTAATTGTCACACACACACACACACACACACACACACACACCAACACACACACACACACATGCTTTAACACACATACACGCACACAAGCACATACACACCTATCAACGCATACACGTGTACATGCACACACACACACACACACACACACACACACATGCATGCATGAAACGCACACAGTTTGGGTGTATAATTACAGAGAGTGAAGCAGCACTAAGGAATAATTACAGAGGCTGGTCACTGTTGTTGTTGTTGTTGTTGTTTCCAACAAATAAACCAGTACACAAACAAGATGGAGGGGTGAGTGGCAGGTCAAGCCATTTCTGTGATGACGGTGTAGAACAGCGCCAGCTCCCATCGCGGGATCTGCTTTCTCTCTTTCTCCGTTCGAGTCTCTTTTCCTCTCTCTCTCTCTCCACTTTCTCTTATCTTATTCTCTCGCTTCTCTTCTCGCTCACTTTCTTGATACCCTCCGTTTTCTCCTCTTCTCTTTCTTCTCTTTCTCCTAGGCTTTTCCGTCTCTCCCTCTCTTTCAGCATCTCCAAGTCCTCTCTCCCTCTCTCTCTCTCTCTCTCTCTCTCACACACACACACACACACAGTCACACACACACTGTGCCCAGGCAGTCACCTGTGCTGAAGGTAAATGGAGTGTGAGGTTTTACTGGCGTTGTGATTGCGGGGTACGGCTCAGGAGGAACTGAGTGCTTGGTTTGTTTACGCGCTTATATCAGACGGCAGGTGGAGGAGTCAGCGCACCGCCTCTTGACCCACACTGGGAGTGTGTGTGTGTGGAGGGAGGAGGTGTGTGTGTGTGTGGGGGGTAGTGCATTCACAAAACTTCGGTTTAATGTTTCTCCAAATCCGTTCTCGCGGTAGGCAGGAGGTTAGAGAAGCGGGTTTGTGACTTCAGGATCATGTCACCCTACATGTTAAACACTGTGCCCTCATTATATTCCCATATTACAAGGTTAGACTGCTCCTATACAAATTCAGGCCTCAATCACCAGATCTAAACATCATTTAACCTTTACAGGACGTTCTGATTTCCACCTCCTTCATCTCCCAAAGAACTGGAGGTTTTCCTTCATGGAGAAATGTCCCAAAATCCCTCTGCACACAGTTCAGCACTTGTATGACAGCATTTCAAGGAGGATTGAAGCTGTTCCAAAGGCAAATAGATGCTTGATATTCATATATTCTTTTTTGTTAACCCCCCTGTATATTGATGTATTGATGGGCTTATAGGGAGTCAGAGAGAGAGAGAGAGAGAGACAGAGGGAGTAGAGAATGTATGTGTGTGTGCTTGTATCCATGCACTTTTATGGGTAACACTTTACAATAAGGGTACACCTTAGTTAACATGAACACCATTAGTAAATTACACATTAGTTAACTGTTAATTAAGGGTTAGTTGCATTAACTAACCCTTAATTAACAGTTAACTAATGTGTCTGGTAATAATTTACTAATGGTGTTCATGTTAACTAAGGTATTAATTTATACATTATTTAATAGTCATCTTTATAAACTATTAAATAATGTATAAATTAATACCTTAGTTAACATGAACACCATTAGTAAATTACACATTAGTTAACTGTTAATTAAGGGTTAGTTAATGCTTAATAAGCATTAACTAACCCTTATTAAGCATTAACTAACCCCTTAACTTAGTGTACCCTTATTGTAAAGTGTTACCCTTTTATGTGAATGGTATGTGTGTGTGTGTATATGTTCACGTCGGTATGCGTTTGCATGTGAGCGTGTGAATGCTTTTGTTTTAGATGAGTCTATGTGCGCTTGTGTATGTCCATCAGTGTCTGGCAAAGAGTGTGTGTGTGTGTGTGTGTGTGTGTGTGAGTGAAGCGGTAGGGGAGGTGCGAGGTTGTGAGGGTTAGGGTTGTCCCACTGTGTCAAAGAGAGAGAGAGAGAGGGACAGAGAGAGAGAGAGAGAGAGCGCTCCCGTCCATGTAGAGAAGAGAGAGATGAAAAATGGACAATAAACGAGTGCAGTGTGAGCTGGCTTTGTTCTCCTGAAGGGCTCGGTTCACTGTTGGACGAATAGCCAACTCTTACTGGGAAATCACAGCTTGGCACACCTCTCTCTCTCTCTCTGTCTCTCTCTCTGTCTCTCTCTCTGTCTCTCTCTCTCTCTCTCTCACTCTCATTTGCTCGCTTTCTCTCTCTTTACTCCAGTGCCTTTCGCTCAGTTTGTCTCTTTATCTACCTGTCTCTCTTTTTCTAGCTTATTCTGCATCCCTATTCCTGTTTCTCTCTGACTTATTCTCTTTCTTTCTCTGATTCTTTTCTATATATTTCTATCCTATATCTATCAATCCCTATTCCTCCATATCTACCTATTTCTCTCTCTTTTTCCAACTCATGCTTTCAAACTCTCTCTCTCTCTCTTTCTCTCTCTCTCTCTTTGTTATAAGGACGCCTTGTGAATAAAATTATCATTGACAACTTTTCTTCACATTCGAGCGTTAAATGTGTTTTTAAAATTTGCTCGGTATCCACGCATCCGCCCATCTATACACCCCTCTATCTCTCACACACATGAACACACACACACTCACACGCATACTGTCCCTCCCTCCCTCTATCTATCCATCCATCCACTTTTTCTTCTCTCCCTCCCTCCCTCCCTCCCTCCCTGTTCTTCATCCATCTATGCCTCCATGTCCTGTTGGGACTGGCAGGGGATCCACTGAAATCCCAATGACAAGCCTACCATCCCATACACACACACACACACACACACACACATACGCACACCGCCAGAATGTGACAGGGACACCTTGGATAGTGACAGAAAGCAGGGCTGACGGAGAGGGAGATGACCAGAGGAGAGAAAATAGAAGAAGAGTGGATGAGGTGAATGTGGATAGAAAAGGAACAGAGAGACGCTCAACACAAATTGACTTAAAAAGTCACGCATTATTAAAAGTGCTATGTGTAGAATTTTAACATCAAGAAATCATTAGCATGCATGTTTTTTAGACATTAGTAAGATTACCGTAAACTAATGAGACCATCACTGAGAAGATTGACAGCCTCTACTGGCTTCTACACTGCATTTTACATTGTGAGCCACCGGGTCGGGTATCGGCTGAAATCTGCTGGATTGCTTTACGGCACAAAACAGGAAGAGGGCGCTGTTCTTCCAGTGCATATGAAGCTAAAGCTTTCAGAGTTTCTTGCAAAGGCAGACAGTGGAATGAGTGGAAGGCCGACGGAAATATCTCCTCCAACATATTCATCCTCTTTGGTGAAATGAAAGAGACAAGCAACAACAAGAACAGCAAGTAGCAACATCCTCTTTAACAGGAACCAACGGGGTTTATGGGAAATGTGGTCTTACATCTGATAAACACCAGCACTAACAACACCACTGACGTGAGACAGAGGCTACCAATCATCTCCACCATGGTCTCATTTCTTTACGGTAATTATACCAAGGTATCTCAATCAATTTGACCATGACATATTGATGATTAATAATGCGACATGCCGCACCTTTAAACAAGCAGGAAATCTCTTCCATCGGAGTGATAATTTCACTAGTTAACAAGCAGAAGGAGGGGGTGAGACAGATGGAGTGACAGGCAGAGAGAAAGCTGATTGCGTTTCTCCTTGCTGGTCTATCATTACTGTTAAATCAAGCCCACGCATCTCTAATACAGCTCCACTGTAGCCACACACTCACACAGTGTTGACTGAATATGTCAATATGATGCTGTCAGCGGTTACGGTGATACCGCCAATTATGACAAATATAATTACAATATTGTCATTTTCAATAAATTACTGGCAGTATAGGCCTAATAATAGCAATTTTATCACAACTACAATAGCAATGTAACAAAATGAAATAAAAGAAATGAAATTGTATTGTGAGATTATATTGAAATAATTTCCATTTTCATAGCAGATTTGAAAGCATATT
>NC_136017.1:9077806-9112806 GCF_048128805.1 Centroberyx gerrardi
CTCTGAATAATTGTGATGGGAGAAAAAAAAACAGAGATGGGAAGGGAGGGGGACGAATTATGAAAATCCTCCAAGTCCCTGAGCTCAGGAAATGGAATAATTAGGAAAAGTTACAGAGCCAAGTTTTGAAATTAATGGTAGAAATGAAGTTTGAGAGGCCACAGTTATTGTCCAAGCAGTATCACATTTACTAAAGGATAGCAGTGACCTGGTTACAGTGGCTGGCAATGGCAGTGACCTCTGTGTGTTCACAGCACTACAGTGCTTTTCAGAGGATTCAAAGCGAACCTATTGCTCTCTCATATATTAATGCAATGATTTATGACAATTAAGTCAATGTTTTGAATATGAGCAACTCTCTGCCACTACTACTGCTAATACCACTACTATTTCTTCTATTAATACAAATGCTATGACTACTACTTCTATTTCCATTACTATTATTACTACTACTACTGTTATTGCTATTATTACTCCTACCACTACTATAACTACTATTAGTATACTACTACTTCAACTATGACGACTGCAACTACTACTAATACTACTACTACAGTTACCACTACTGCTACTACTACCACTACTACTTCAACTACAACTAATACAGCAACTATTCCTCCTACTCCTACTATAATTACAATTTACAGTCTAAGTGATTCAACCAGTGGGTCTATTACTGATGCATGAGGCATTTAGTATGACAGACCGGCTCTCAAGGATATTCTGGAGCAACAGGACAGCTTGGAATAGGACAACTGAATCATGCATTTGCATTTTTCTCGAACACAAGCTGCCACATCGTTGTGAAGATGTAGATCCACAGATGTGATGCAGAAACCAATTTCAGATTATTCCAAAGTTGTGTGTATTCAGGTGAAACACAGAAATGCGTATAAAATTCCAATCCACAACTGAGAGAGAGAGAAAGAGAGAGAGAGAGAAAGTTGTCAATTTTGAATCTTATCCACATTGTTTTTCTTTTCAAATGCTTCTATTCTCAGGTTTGACCTGATTAGCAGAACCAGAATTTTTATATCACTAGGTATGATCAGTTTACAGAAGGTTTGGTGTTCATGCTTCTCTTTTTAAAGGTTATTTTACAAGCTTTATTATATAGCATATACAGTGAAAAGTTAGACTGAGGATCACAGCAAATGATGTGATCTCTGTCACTGCCTTTCACAAACAAGAACATGTAGGAACTGAGATTTTGAAAACGTGAAAAAAGTTTGCAAAATAAATTGCCGCACATGTATCCAGTGATGATGCAGGCAGCATCCAGTATCCAGTGATGGTGTGTCTCCAAAATAGGTTTCGAAATATGCAAGTGGCCTCTTGGCATTTGCTGCATTATCCAGCATATTGCAGACATCAATACTAATGTCTAATTTGATTGCACAATTTTCAATATGTTTGGAGATTATTTAAAGGCTTTATTAGAGAGTGCAGAGTGGTGCGGGAAAGGATAGATGAGGAGAGAGAGAGAGCGAGAGAGGATGACATGTAACAAAGTTCATGAAGTGCAGATGAACCCGTGAGCACCTGGTGTGTGTCCAGCGCGACACACTGTGTGTTGCTTCATCATGCACTGTGCATTTTGCTTTGTGTCAGCTAATGTCCATGTTTTTTTTGCTATAGAGGAGAGTAGAGGAGCCTAGGTACCTGGTAATGTCTGCAATAAGACCTTTTTACCACCTCTTACCTCTTCACCCTATACGGTACTTCTGTAGTCAAAGTGTGTGTGTGGTGATGTGTGTGTGTGTGTGTGTTTGCGTCACAGCTCTCAGAAAGGACCCTGGGACCCTCCTCGACAGTGAGAGCTTTTAGCTCTTCTTCGCTAATGTCCTGAATAATGGCATCTTGATGGAGAGAGAGTGGAGGAAACAGAGAAAGAGTGAAATCCAGAGGCAGAGAGAAGGGAGGAAAAGAGTCAGAGAGAGAGAGAAAGGCAAAAAGAGAAAGAGAGAGGGGAGAGGGAGGGGGAGGAGAGAGAGAGATGGGGGGGTGAGAGAGAAAGAGACAGACGGACAGAAGCCTCTGAATCCATCTGTCTATCCCTGCAGACCTCCATCTGTAACAGGCCTGTCATTATTCCCTCTCTCCACCTTTCTATTTTCATTATTCCCTTTCTCTGTCTCGTTCTCTGTTTTTCACCATGATGATGATGCAGAAAGATTTTACTTGGCTCTCGCAAAAGGACACATCTCAGTGTGTGTGTGTGTGTGTGTGTGTGTGTGTGTGTGTGTGTGCATGTAAGGAGCCATTTTGCAGCATAATAAGTGGTGAAGTTTTGATGACATACCAATTTTGATGAAACTGATATTGACACATTATTAACAAGATTATGGAATACAATGAAGCAATAAGCAAAGTGGAAAATAATAGATCAATGCTAGAGAAGAAAATCTTTCTCCCAAGTCTCAGAGTGAAAACATTGTTTTAGTTCCTAAAAGTGACTCAGCGTCTGTCATGTAGAGATACTTTGGTTTTAAACCAGATGATGACAAACTGTGTAAAGTTTGTCTGCTGCAGTAATTATTTGAATTTTGTAAAATAAATGAGGACCAAAATAAGAGTAAGACAGTAGAGTGAAAACAAGAGTTTCTAGCTGCTGCTACTTTAAGAAACACTGCACTGAAAAAAGTGAGTGAAAATACATGTTAAGGTGCAAAAGTGCAACAAAATGATTGTTTCCTGAAACCGAGACAAATAATTGTGATTATCATTTTTGCCATAATCGTGCAGCCTCAAAAGCATGAAAATGAGAACGCATAGCAGCTCTAAAGCTAAATGGTAAGCAAAGTAAATCTTAAATTCTATATGGCCAAGTCTGACAGTTGTTTCGAGGAGATTGGCAAAGTTTACATGAAATATGATACAAAAATAATATACTGCTTTGAACTAGCCGGGACTACTTTCCCTGTTTACACAAGAGGTGAAAGTAGTGGGTGATGGGAGACTGTGAGCTGCTGAAAATCACTGAGCAGTGGATGAATACGTGGTTACACACCTGAAATAGTTCCAAAAATAAATCTGACTACATCAGCTGTATTGAGTTAATGACAATTCATTTTTAAATCTGATGAATCTACAGGCCATATAGGCCAGGTGTGATAAGTAGGATTCTCTCTCTCATTTGTCTTTTCTTTACCAACTGCGACCTACAGAGGACCTTGTTTGCTAACCAGCCACCATCATTTGAATTGCTAATGTTGTTTATGGTGCCCAGATATGATCAGAACCGGCCCTATGGGTGAAATTAAAATTGCATTATGCAAATATGTTTGTCTTCTACATAGGACAGACTTCGTGTACATTATTTACTTATTATTTACTTCCTTATGTATACTGCATGTTTTTAAACTATATATTTATGTTGTACACAATGTGTTTCGGTATTAAGGTTGATCGTATCGACTTCCTTCCCTTTTCTTATCAGGCAGGTTCTACATCTGAAGAGTTTTGTTCAAAAATGAGACATCCATTTGAAAATAAGTGACACCTGCTTTAACAAAATTACTGATAGTAAATGATGGTACTTTTTAAAGGATTGAAGGTAACTTAAGTCCTTTGTTGACAAAGTTATAACCATTTAACAGACTGGACACTGTAGATTTTAGAGATGTTGAATAATCAACTATGGGTAATGATTTTCTTAAAAATTGGATATATAGAATTTTGTAATAGAACTCTATTAATTCTACATGTAGCATGGATTGTATCCACGCATCTGATGTGTGTTTGCAGGCGCTAGTTAGTGAAGTCAGTAAGAGCCAGCATGGGCGTGACATGCTGGGTTCAAGGCCAGTTGAATACTGCAAGACAGAGCTTACTTTATGGTAAGCTCTTTTATGGTGAGGTACTTTATGACTGGACATGCCTTCCATGTAAACAAAACTCTGCGCACTTAAAATCTCATTATACAACCATAAAATTAAAAGTAGTACCTGTAGCATTTTGTATTTCTCAAATTAGACCACGTTTCCCATAAACCCTGTTGCTTCCTGACGCAAAGAGGATGCTGCTCATTGTCCCCCTCCCTGCCCTGCCTGCGTTTCTTTTGAAGAGCGAGAGCTGATAACAGCCCTGGATTACAGCCAATATCCATTCTGACCAGGTAAGCTAACGTGAAGCTGAAACTATACCTTTAATAGTGGAACTGGAATAATGTTGTGCATTGCTTGCAAAGTAGGACAGCTCTTGTTTTGTGCCGTAAAGCAATGCAGCAGATTTCCCGCCAAATCCGACCAGTAAATATACCAATGTCTCAAAATGAATGGGGTAATGATGTCAAAATGCTACATGCAGCACCTTTAAACTGCATGAAAGCATCAAATTCTCTTACATTCCCATCAATTCAGATGTATGTTTTCTTCCAAAGTGGCTCCGCTCTGCTCAGTGGGTTGAGCAAGGCACTGACACTGCCAGGGTCAGGGGTTTGATTCCCACTGGGGCGTCCCAGGCTGGAAATGTATGCAGTTATTGAATTGTAAGGAATTAGATATAATTGTCAAACAAAGAGTGAATTGAAAGACTCCTGGCTTGAGAAAGCTCTGAGTTTGATAAAGACTATTTTAGCGAGTGAGTGAACCACAAAGAGAGTCCAGTGTAATTCAGGTCATCTTTTTGCTGGTTCACTCTCCTGCTGTTTTCATCACACGCTTAACACAAGTATTTACACTATGATAATATGAGAATGTGTGCTCTGACATTAGCACAAAGATTGTAATTTCTTTGCCCTTTTTTATATTAATGAATTGAAAGTGAATTGTGGGACAAAAATGCCTTCTACGCCCGTCCTAAGCTCTTATTTTTATTTCTTTCCCTAGCACTTCTCTTCTAGGAAAATGCTCATGCTATGTCACTCTGGATAAGAGCGTCAGCTAAATGGCCCAAAATGTAAAAATGTATTTTGCTGTTTGATCACGACTTTGTGTTGTTTGGATTGTCAGTTTTTGGTTCTGTGATTAAATCCTATAGTATTATCAGTTCAGTTGATGGAAAACCTCAGTGTTTGAGGTTGTAAGGTCACTCTGGGATGCCGGTGTTCAGCAGCGCAAGGTAAACTAGAGGGACAGTTCAGGTTGACTGACCGTGACCGACACACTCACACACTCACACACACACTTTATCCCTCTCTCTCTTAATCACACACACACACATTCTCTTTCTCCCTCCCTCTCTATCTCTTTCTCCACACACACAAGCACACTCTCCCTCTCTGTGTGTGTATGACTCACTCGTTCATCCAGTCACATATGTATACACACACACACACACACACACACACATACACACAAACAAGTGCAGGCCAGTGGGGGTCATCGCCACATCAGGCAAGTAAACACAGGGAAGCTCACAGCATTAAAGATTAACAGGTTTATTTTACATTGAGGACTGTGAAAACAACTGCTGCAAATAATAGATCATTACCCATAACACAAAAATAGTATTTCCATTCTGGTTTAAGGCGGAATTTGTTTTTGTTTTTTTCAATTGATTTGGAGAGAAGAAGAAGAGAAGAGAAGAGAAGAGAAGAGAAGAGAAGTCTTTTTCATGTATTGGTCATTGTGTGGCTGTTAAATGGCAACACCACCCTTGAGAAAACACCATCCTCTTTTTTTTTCTTTTTTTTTCATTGTTCCAAATTCAGCAAACAGTTTGGATCCCCTCCTCCTCCTCCTCCTCCTCCTCCTCCTCCTGCTTCTTCTGGCCAATAAAATAAAACCTGCTGCCTTTCTATTCTTTCTATTAACTGTCTCTTTTTCTCTCTCTCTCTCTGTCTCCTTCATTCCAGTTGCAGCTGCAGCGGAATTGTCTCGTAAGCGAAATTCAAAACTCTACCCTTCCCCTTTACTGTGATAAGGGGATTCTTCACGACGGCACGCGCGCGCGCGCACACACACATACAGTTTCTCTCTTGCATGCAGTCTTTTTCTGTCTATTTCTCTCTGCCCTGCCCTTCTCTCTCTCTCTCTCTCTCTCTCTCTCTCTCTCTCTCTCACACACACACACACACACACACACATACACACACACTGCCCCCCCTCCCCTCCCTTTTTGGACCGTCACTCAGGAAACCAGGGTCGTGGCCGTGGATTTTGTCTTTGCTCCTGCTTGGCGCACAAATATATATATTTTTCCATATACAAAAGAAAGGCAGAGGCCCACTTTCCATGTGGGGATGAACAGAAAACAATTGGCCACTCGTGGAAGTTGGACTTCTAAGTTTTCTCGGCTTTTCTACACCTGTGCCGTTTCTCTCCCTCTCCAACTGGGAGCTCCACTGCAGACGCGCGAATATAAGCAGAGATATGAGTAGGAAAATACTGTGTTTTCTACATCTCGTTGTCTGTAGTCTGGCCACAACAACACACACTACAACTACACTTGTTCACTATTTCAGCATTTCATTCCAAACTTACCAAAATACAAAATGGCAACACCTAGGGCGTCTTTTGCGCAAATAGGTCACCGGTTTTACAATCCGTTATTTCGCTGGAAAAAAAGAGAGCAAATTTTGGTCTGTGTAGTAATGCTTTGTGGTGAACTTCAATTACCGTGTCCGTGCCAAATAATGATCATTAGACAAGCAGGGCCTGTTCGCCTCTGCATGCAAGGACGACCTGCGTAGCACGGAACACACTCTGTCTCCTCAGGGGGAAAAAAATATGTATTTATCGGATATTTTGGGGGGTTTTAATACTTATATGTTTTCTGCAAATTAAAGCACATGCCGCTGCTGCAGAGTTCATAAAATAATTGTAGGCTGCTGCTTCATGCGAATGCCGTTTATTCCTGTGCGTAATTTAGGCATAAGGGATAAGTCGCATTGTAATTTACAGCGCTGATAGTTTATGCTCTAGAACTGTTCATTTGTTAGATAAGGTTTGCTCATATTTAATATTGCATGATAATCGATGAAGTCCTGTCTCTCTTAACTATTTTGCTCGAGAGTGTTTTGAAATATGATAAACACGTGCTGCAGGAAAATTGTTTCAAATCAGTAATTTCCAATAAGGGACGCGCTATATTTAGACAGTAGAAATGAAGCCTTTCTCATAATGTGGCCCACATAAACTCCAAACTACACACAGGGTTGGACGAAGCGCGCTGGCATGCCTCTGCACTAATCTACACTGCAAAAAATGTCCATTTTAACAAGTCATTTAGTCTAATATTGAGTCTTAAATCTTATTTTTCTTAAAACGAGTGAAAATATTCTGTCAGCAGGCTGAGATAATTCCAGTTGTCTCAAGAATTTCCTTCATTTTCCTTTAATTTCCTGACATTTTCTTCATAGAAGTGGAGTGATCTGCCTTATTTTGACATGTTCCAAGACACTGACACTCGGTTCTGGAAAATTCCTGAAACAAGAGAAGCTGCCGTGGAAACAAGTGGATTTATCTCATCCTATTGGCAGAATTTGAGACTAAATGTCTTGTTAGGATGGACATTTTTAAAGTGTGTTTAGATTCCTCCTGCCTTTCCAACACAAATTCTTTCTCCAATTCTGCATTTCCACAATTTCTCTGTCTCCGTATGCGATCTTATTAAATTCCTCAGCTCTGGAAGGCCTGTATTTTTACAGTAGGAGTGACTAATTTGTCTTACAGGAACGGTCTGGGAAATAATTCTGCCTTTTTTTTCCACCTGCCCACTCACAGTCTTATAATTTACTGAACCGCAATTATAAGCACTGTGGAGAAACTGGAGAAAGTCGCTGTTGAAGCCGATATGTAAATGTGTTTTTTTCATGTAATAAATGTAAATATCGGGGATAAATTCAATACAGGATCTGTAACATTCTGCAATTCGGAGAGACACACAAGTTAACAGCCGCTTCCCTAAAGGCCTGTGGATGTTGTATTTTTTTAAAAAGCTGAAAATTCGCTTTAACATTGAAATATAAGGATTGCGTTTATTCCTGTGATTGGCTATCATTTACAACCCACGGTATGTTTAGGAAGGATGAGCAGCGGGGCGGCCCGGTGGAGAGAGAGACGCTCTCGAGCCTCCATGTCAGCAAGCCTCCGCCCTGCTGAAGTGTCCCTGAGCAACACACTGAATCCCCTCCAGCTCCAGCTCCAGACCCTGACCCCTGACATCTGAAGAAAAGGGGAATTTCCCAACGGGGATCAATAAAGTATCGCGTTATTTTTCAGGCATTTCTCTGTCGGTGATCCCCGGGCAGAGGCGCGCGGCAGTTTCCAATTACGCACTTTGCGCACAGGCAATTACAACTTCTTAAAGGATCAAGAAAGTTTTTTTTTTTTTTTTTTTTTTTTTTTTTTTTTTACAGATTCTGACTAAAACCGGGTATCAATTAAGAGGAATTAAAAGAAACTCATAAAATTATAGCCGGCATTCATCAATTAAAAATCTCATTGGTCATAATAAGACAGTGAGCTGAGTGCGAACAGCTTCTGCATTTGTGGATGAAAATATGTATTTAAATGTCTCAGGCTGCTGTGGGGAAAAAAGAGAAGTTATGCGTTTAATGAACATCCATCGCTGAGAGTTCTTCTTTAATGATGATAATTGTAACTATAATATTCACTGGTAAAAGACACAAGTCGGGAGGTATATAGGTTGAATTTACTGTTTTGGTCAATTAAATCGGTATAGTTGCAGATGATTTCCAAAACCTACACTTCTTCACTTGTCACAACTATAACCTCCCGTCGGTCATCATAATGCAAACAAATATAAATAAAACTCGCTTATTAATTGAGAAAAGCATCAATGTATGCCTTTTCCCCTTAAAAACTCCTTATCCTCACATTAATTTAATCATGTATACTGTAAATTTGTGTTGTAAAGATTTATTCCGGTCTAATAAGGCGGATAAACTCTATTCCGCTAATTAAAAGTGGGTGAACTTGACTTTAGGTTTACCCTCCACTACATCCCTGCTCCTCTCTCCTCCCTCTCTCTCTCTCTCTCTCCGGTCTGAAGGCGCGGTGTTTTCGGGGGGCTCCTTATAAATAAAATCCACCGTCCCCCGGTTCCTCTTCCTTATTGGTCAGGTGGAGCCGTTACCTCACTCCGGGGGCGATGACGCAGCGTCTTCACGTATCCTTCATGTGCGTCTCTTCTTGTTTCTTTACTGAGTCTTGCCGTCGGTCGCGGAGAGAGACCGGGATTCGCGACGAACCGAGTGTGCCGGACGGACCCGGGTGCGCTCGATACTAAACACTTCCCATCCCGGGAGGAGAGCGGCGCGCAAGAGCTCTCACTCTCTCTCTCTCTCTCTCTCTCTCTCTCTAACCCAAACACGCACACTCCGTCTCTCTCTCTCGCGTGTGCGTCTCTCTCTCCTTCCCTCACTCTGTCACACGCACGCTCTCTCTCTCTCTCTCTCTCTCTCTCTCTCACACACACACACACACACACACACACAGACACACACACTCACAGACACACACGCGCGCGCGCACACACACACTGTATGCGTCTCTCCACTTTGCCGTAGTAAATTACGGCATTGATCTCAGCGCCGAGTGCGGATCTCTCTCTTGTGTTCGCTCTCTCTTCGACGGACCGACTTGGAGAAACGCTACAGAGACAAGTAAGGAGACACACTTATTACTTATTATCAGTATTATTACCACTCTGTGTGTATATGTGTGTGTTTTGTCCGATCATGTGTGTCTCTGTGTGTGTGTATTCGACGCATATCCAACTTAACTTCCACTATTGGTTCAGGGGACTGTCGGCTGTACGGTCCCTGTTACGCATTATAGAGGCAGACGGTGTGGTTTCTTTTTTGCTGGGATAACGACGTTTCCCGAAACTAATTCCCCTCATATTTAGTTTATGCGGAGTTTCGCTACCGATCCGGTTGCGCCTTCTCCTCAGACTGTGGTTGTGACTTTTGCCGGCTGTATGAACGAGGCGAGATGGATTGATATTAACTTGGCTGTCAAATTAAAATGAGGTTTCATCTTCTTTTCCGCTGTGTTTTAGTTCGGTTGCCTGTTTGGATATGAAAGGTTTCAACTCGCATGGATTAACGCACCACTTGCTGTTGAAAAGGAAAAGGATAGTCTACATTATGGTAGCTTTTATAGCCTGCTGATTTGTTACATATCCATCTGAACAAGTCGTTCAATGTAGCGCTGAGTGTTAAAATCTCACTTTTCTGTTTCCAATGCAAAACAAACTTCGGTCAAGAATTTCTTTGAATCAAGTGTCATTTTCTTGACACGAGTGGAGCGATCTGCCTCATTCTGCCTCGTTTCAAGACACTTGAAAATTCCTGAAACAAGTGAAACTGCACTGGAAACAAGTGGGATTACCTCACTGCATTGGCAGAAATGTCACTTGCTTTAAGAAAAAATAGATTTAAAGCCTGAAAAGTGACTAAATGACGTGTTTTGGACACTTTTTGTCCAGTGTGTGTGAGAAGTCGATTTCTCCTGTACTGTCGCACCGGAGCTGCCGCCGTCGTGTCTTTACCGTGTGGGCTAATTGTTGGTGGGACTATATGACAAACATCTCTCTACATTTGGATAATGTCGTGCGTAAAGGCAACAGCCCAAGTTTTCATTCAGTCTGTAGACAGCCGTCCTCTGCTCAGCAGCTCTGTCAGCTACAGCAGCGAGTAACGGAGAAATCCACTTCACCCTTTAACTTCGCACACTTTCTGACTTATTTTATGAAGGATGTGCGCAGAATCTGGTCCCTGCCAGTGATGTAGTGGGAAATACAAAGGTAGGTGGGTAAACTCTGACCTCCAGTCGCTAAGGCAAACAGCCACCAGTTTAAACAAAAAACACTTAGGCCTATATTTTCAGAAAAGCGCTGATTTCTGCTTTTTGTCCAGGTTGATGCTACTTACTGGTGTGAATTTAGGTCATAACGATTCAAAAAAAATGTGGGTAAACTCCATTTTGCAATTAAAAGAAAGGGTGAAGTGCGTTTTAGGTGGCTTTACCCTCCACTACATCCTTGTACATAAAACCAGAGGAAACAATCTGTGGTTATCCATGAGCCGTGACGCACGGAATTCATTATAAATGAAAATATGTATATAGGCTATGTCGTTTTTTTTTTGGCCTGATCACTTCCCATTTCACTTCTCAACCGCAGGGCGAGTTATTCCTGCTCTTCTGATTCAGATTAAATGTAACACAAAAGTTTCAGCCGCCTTGCTACAGCAACCACACACACACACACACACACACACACACACACTCTCACATCTCCTTTCAGTGCACCTCACCTTTCACACAGGCTTCTTTCTTTGTACAATCAAACACCATTTTCCATTCATTTTTCCATTGTTGCTCAGTCTATCAAAAACACCTCTCTCTCTCTCTCTCTCTCCCTCTCTCTCTCCCTCTCTCTGTCTCTGTCTCTCTCTCTCTCTCTCTCTCTCTCCCTCTCTCTCTCTCTCCCTCTCTCTCTCTCTCTCTCTCTCTATCTCTCTCTCTCTCGCTCTCTGTCTAAAGTTGGATGGGATATTGCTGTATGGCATGACAGTGGTATTTCCTAGTCTGCCTTTGTCTTTTGTCAGTTTGGTCATATAACAGTCAGCGTTCACAGTCTTGGTACAGGAGAGAACTGAAGACACAAAACAGAACAGGTGATTTAACTGAATGCATTCACATCCTCTATTGCCGTTTACTGATGTGTTATACTGTGTAATACTGATGCAGAGAGGAAGCGTACACTTCTCATTGTTTTACTCAAAGACAGTAGCTTTTTTTGCCAAAGCCTCACCCTGAATTTGACCTCAGGCACGAGTTTCAAAATAACCAAGTTTTCACCTCAAGCCGAAAAGGTCTTTGGACCCCCTTAGTCTAAACTGTTTGTCTGTGTGTGTGTGTGTGTGTGTGCGTCAGACCTATGCCCAGAGTAATGCTGAGGACCCGATAATGCAAACAGAGACCGCAGCAATGTGTGTATGTGTGCGTGCATGTGCTGCATGTGTGTATGCATGTATGTGAGCGTGCAAGTGTGTGTGTGTGTGTGTGTGTGTGTGTGTGTGTAAGTGGGTCACTGCCGGGCACTGAGCTGAGGGGCTTTGCGGTCCGCAGAAGGTTTCCAGTGTTTTTCTGAACGCCTCTCGTCTAAAACATTGAAACTCAGAGTCACATTCAAAGTAACAATTCCTCCTCTGCTTGGAAACGATTTCATTTAGTAATGGCCCTGCAGGAATAGTAAACTGTTGTTGGCTATTGCAAAAGGATCTCATTTGTGTCCTCGATTCAGTCTGTGTGTGTGTGTGTGTGTGTGTGTGTGTGTGTGTGTGTGTGTGTGTTTCCCCCCTGTCTTCAAAATCAGATTTTGGTGCCACAGTTGCGAAACAGTTTGTGCTTTGAATGGATTTTAAAGAGCGGGACGAGGCTGCTTGAGTCTCCTGAACGCAGCGCTGCAAAACTGTTGCTGGAAGCAGCTTTAATTTGTGAAATATTTCCCTAGACCTGACCCTGAAATCACTTGCAAAACAGATGCAAACACGACATGGAGAACGCTGCCTGTATGTGTGTGTGTGTGTGTGTGTGTGTGTGTGTTTGTCGAAGCACAAGTGCAAGCAGATACTAATTTCCACCATCTCTCTGTCTCTCTGTCTCAAACGACGTGTGATACTTGCAGCTTTTCTGTTTGTCATATTTTCGCCCGTGCTCAAAAATATTTTGGGACACCTGATTTGGGAAACCTCGCGTTTGTCCTTCCAGCTTTGACCTGCACCTTTCGTTTCCTAAAGAAATCGCGCTTTAATAGATTACGTTAGGATTCCCTGCGCTTCCTGGAGATCTGTCTTGTTCTAATCAACCTACAAGTATCTCAATCTGTGTCATCGTGTTATATGTGATGTCTTTAGACGGGGATAAAGCCGGCTCTTTGACTTAAACCCCCCAGGATACTTTGAGACGTTTCCACAGAGCGTCCATAGAGAAGCTGCGTACTGATACTGGCATTTTCATGTGGGTTCAAATCCCTGTTAAAGCAGTGAAATGGAATTAGAATCCAATCCTTGATTTGGGATATTTTCAGAGGAGAAGAGGGCCTCGTCTGGACCAACCGCCAGAGATGTCCCTCTGCACTTGCCGTACAATAGACAAGATATTTCTATTTGTAGGAAAAGCAGGTTAGACTTGATGATATATACTTGAGTGTTTCACTGATACAGCAAAAGTTAAACCTAGCACTCATTACAGAATATATGGAAAACTAGTCAAAACTCCTAGTGGCAGTATTTATTGGAATTTCAATTTTGCACGTTCAGCAAAAGTTCAATAGCAGCATCATTTACCGCACCTTTACAAATGTAAAATGAGCTCATGGCACTTCTTATGCTACGTGCAAATCAGCTGAAGGAGTGGAAAAGGTTAGAAAAACAAAACAAAAAGGGAGAAAAAAAACCCTGCCTTTGCTTAAGAGTGGAGCGAAATCCCTTTGACAATAAGCGAGAGCCTGTCGATTCTTCACAGTTCCTCACAAGACGCTGAAATCAAGGCTGCCCCTCGGGGGGACGAGGAGGAAATGGAAAATTATTTTGGTTATTACAGGCAGGTGTTACTTCTCTGTGGGAATATCTCCTTGAACTATTTTGAACAATGTATTTTTCTCTCAGCGGCTCCCAGGGCTGCTGGTCAGGAAACTCATTGTGAGTCTCCATTTTTATTTTGGCTCTGTGCGCGATCGATAAAAGTGGCTGCCCTTTTGCTTTTGATGGGCGTGTTGCTCTGAGCTTCAAAGTTGCTTGTTTGATTTGTGTTTTTTTTTGATGGTTCACAAGTGCTGATTGTAATATCTTCTGGTGTCTCTCTGTTATGTTAATTATTATCCCTCCTTTTTAATGTGTGGTGTTCCTTTTCAACTAACAGACATTAAACAGAGTTCTATTTCAAAATGCTTTATGTCTATTTTGGAAAAAGAAAAACACATGACCTGAAGTATAACATTCAGTATCGCTAAACAATGGAGTATTCAGTCTATGAAAGAATTATCATTTTGTCAATAAATGACTCAAGACACTAGAGAGGCCGAGCAAACATCAACTGACAGCTGTTTTGAATTTTAGCAATAAAATATATCAAGTGTGCTCCATGACTTTAGATGTACTTTCTGCACAAGCCAGAATGGTTAGATTTTCAAAATCACACAAGAAAATAGTCGTTATAATTATATCTGTCTCTTTCATTTGACGTCTTATTGGCCTTATCTTAAAAAAAAACATTGTAGTGTTAAATTACCTACTTGTCTTGTTTTAAAAATGACATTTTGGAACAAAACACTCAAATATCCGGTGTAGAATTTAGGAAAATGCCATGTCCCCGTGTGTTAAATGAAGAATGCACAGTAACGTGTTTGTTCTGTCGTTGCCCAGGTCGCCCGGCGCTCCTCTCCCCCTGTGCGTCTGTCTGAGGACCCCTCGTCATGTCCCTTTAGCTGCCCTGCGTGATGCCTGATCATGACAGCACCGCCCTCCTAACCAGACAGACCAAGCGCCGACGCGTCGACATCGGGGTGAAAAGGACTGTGGGTAGCGCGATATTCGCCCGCGCCAGGGAGACCCTGCTCAACGGCATGAACCAATCGCACGGCCCCGATCAGGACGGAGACTGCTCGCTGGTCGGTCACGGCCACGGGGGGACCAATGGTGACGGGGAGAAGTCGAACGTCCTGAGGAAGCTGCTGAAGAGGGCCAACTCGTACGAAGACTCCATGATGCCGTTCCCCGGCGCCACCATCATCTCTCAGCTGCTGAAGAATAACATGGGGAAGAATGGAGGGAGCGACTCGGGCTTCCAGGTACACACACACACACACACAGAAACACACACACACACACGCATGGACCCAGACACACAAATATGAGTGTAGACAAACTCATACATGTGCATACACACATACACACACAAATAAGAGTGAAAACAAACTCATACCTGTGTGCATGAATACACACACACACACACACAAGACGAGTTTGCATTGAACATAGTTGTACAAAATAAAACCCAGAATTGCATATACAGACACATACATACATACATACAAACACATATTCACATGCACAAAAACACACACTGATTCAAGTGTTTCCTAATGTTTCTTCCCATGTTTTATTTCATTCATTCATTCATTGAACCAATCATTAAACCAATCATTCCTCCATCCTCTTATTCACCCGTCCACTCAACCAAACAAACAACTACTTGTTCATTCATCCATTCATTCAATCATTCAACATTCAAATCATTCGTCCAATCGTTCGTCTCTTCATCCCCTCATCCTGTCCTCCTCCTCCCTCACAGGGGAGTGGAGCTCTGTCCAGTGGAGGCTCAGAGATCCAAGCGGAGGACGCCTGCAGCAACTCCTCGTCCCGTGACCGGGACAGCCCGTCCGACTGCCTGTCCCCAGGGCCTCCTCTCCCCCCTCCTCCCCCCTCCTCCTTCGGCCGGCCGCCGCCTCCCGCCAGCCTGCCCTCCCACGCCGCCCCTCAGCCGCTCTCCCTCTCCTCCTTCGACCTGGAGAGGCTGTCGGACGAGCACCTTCGCGCCAAGCGGGCGCGCGTGGAAAACATCATCCGCGGCATGAGCCACTCGCCGCTGGTCCGGCCCAGCGGCAACGACCACAACCCGGAAAACGGCCGCGAGAACGAGAGCGGCGGCTGCAACGGCAGCAACGGCGGCAGCGACCACCGAGGGGACGCCGGCGGCCACAACGGCGGCCACAACGGCGGCGGCCACAACGGCGGCGGCCACAGCCACGGCCGGGGCGACTGCCCGTCGTCCCTGCTGAGCTCTCCGGGGTCGCGGGGCGGCGTGGTCGGCGTCGGCGAGGTTTACCGGGAGAATAAGAGAAAGCAGCGGCTGCCGCAGCAGCAGCACAGCTTCACACAGCTGGTGTGTTCCAGGCAGGAGCAGAGACAGGAGGAGAGGCGGCAGCTCAAACTGCAGCTGGAGGACATGCAGGTATCAGATGACATTAGACTTTCTCTAGTTCTCAAGTTTGTTTTGCATCATAAGCCACTGAATTCTAGACAGACCAGTGGGGTTTAGGGGTCTAAAAGAAGGCCAACAAGCCCTCAATTCAAAGGACTAAATATAATTATGATTACTATTTTGAAAATCTAACAACACTGGATATTACAGAAAGTGTATGTAGGAAAAGTCATGGAGGGACATTTTGAAATCTGAGATATTTCAGTTTGTAAATTCAGAACAGCTAACAATTAATGGTGGCTTGGTCTTTTTTAGTGTTAACATACAGCGAAAAAACACAGAAAGTAGAGAAAAATCTAATGTCTGTCAAAAGGATTAGACATGATCGTATTCACACCTAGAAGTATTTGGGGTTTAGAGGAAAGCCTCTTATTTAACAGTATATATTTTGGTAACTGGTGAGCTTCAGGTTTAGAAGACAGCTTCTCTGACCCTCTCTGTCCTCTCCTGTCCTTCAGAAACAGCTCCGTCAGCTCCAGGAGAAGTTCTACCAGATCTACGACTCGGAGACGGAGGAAGAGGAGGAGAACGGCGAGAGCGGAGAGGCGGAGCGGGGAGGAGAGAGAGAGGAGGACGGCAACCTGTCAGAGGACAGCATCCGCTCCGACGGCCTGGAGGAGAGGCACAGGGCGCGGGGCCGGCGTAGCCACGACGACCTGTCGGAGCTGGACCCGGGCCTGTTCCTGGACCGGGCCAGAGCGCTCCTCCGGGAACAGGCCCTGATGGACGGAGAGATGGAGGAGGAGGTGGAGGGCAGGGAGGAGGAGGAGAGGAACGCAGAGAGGGTGATGAAGAGGAGAGGAGGAGGAGCAGCGGGAGGAGGAGGGAGGCAGCTAGCGGAGACGCTGAAGCAGGAGCTGAACTGCGCCGTGTCGCAGGTCGTCGACACCGTCGTCAAGGGCTTCTCCTCGCCCAAGCAGGCGGTCGGCCATCACCACGGTCGCCACGGCAGCACGCCCGCCGCCCCCTCCTCCTCCTCCAACTCCTCCTCCTCCTGTCCGCCGCCCTTCGGTCCCCTCCCCTCCCTCACCCCCGACTCGCGCTTCGGGGGCGGCGCCCTGGCCCTCAGTCTGAACGGCGACGGCAGCCCCACCCCCAACTACCACTCCTCCAATCAGAGGCTGCACTGCTTCGGCGACGTCATCGTCCCGAGCCCGCTGGACTCGTTCGGCGGTCTGAGCGGCAGGCTGAGCGGCGTGCCGATGCACAACGACCAGACGGAGGCGCTGCCGCTGGTGGTGCGCAAGACCGGCGGGGGAGCAGGAGGAGCAGGAGGAGGAGAGAACGTCAACCCCTCTCTCCCTCCTCCTCCTCCGCCGCACCATCCCTCCCTCCACCCCTCCCCCCTCTCCGCCTCGCTGGGGTTCAGCCCTCCGTCGTTTCGCCACCCGTTCCCCCTCCCGCTCATGGGTTACCCCTTCCAGAGCCCCCTGGGGTCCCACGGAGGCGGGGCCGGCTACCCTCCGGGGCCCAAGGACCACCACCGCACCTCCCCCGACTCCATGGACATGACCCGGGAAACTGTCAGCCTCAGAACCAAAATGGCCGCCCTAGGAGGGGGCCATCTTAGCCACCACCACCACCACCACAGGCAGAGCTCCCCGAGCCAGCATGGCGGCGGGCCGGAGGGCCTGTCGCTCTCCCTCATCAAGTCCGAGTGTGGCGACCTGCAAGACATGGCCGACATCTCGCCCTACTCAGGCAGCACTGTATCCTTTAACATGGGGGTGAGGGCTCGGAGTGTGTTCCTGGAAGATTTTGTGCTAGTGTGTGTGTGAGTGTGTATCTGTGTGTGTGTGTATTCTTGTAAGAACCAGGTTTAGGTTTTAAACCTTCAGAGTGGGGATGTTTTTGCAAAGCGGGGTCATTTTGGCCGGTCCTCACTTCTTCAAGGGATGAGTTTTGGGTTAGGATTTGGGTTTAGGGTTAAGATTAGAATGAGTTTATATGGTTAGGACAAGGATTACAGTTGGGCATGTAGTGTTGAGGGTTCAGGTTAGGGTAAAGTGGAAGGTCCTCACAGTTATAGTAATACAAACATGTATGTATACACTTGGAGACAGTATAAATGCTGTCTACATTGGTTTTACTTCCCTATTCTGCAAGAATCAATTTTCAAACACACACTCACACGCACTCACACACACACACACACACACACACTCACACACACACTGAGACGTCTCAGAAGCAGCAGCAGCAGCCAGTAGTCACAGCAAGTCTTTAATATCAATTAATCTGCATTAATTGGTTCCTGCTCTAACCCTTGTGTTTCCCCGCTGAGTGGGGAGGATGAAACGGGGCGCGCCGGGTCTTGCAAGAGGGGGGAAGATTAAACAGGTCGCACGCTGCTCTCTCAAGCTCTTTTAAGTCCGTGCAGTGGGGAGTGGTGTTTAGAGGTGCTGAGAAAGGCTAGTGAGCTCACTCTCTCTCTCTCTCTCTCACACACACACACACACACACACACACACACACACAGAGACAAGAACACACACTCTCTGTTCCCACCGTCTCAGACACTCTTGTGCTGTTAGGTCCTCTTTCATCACAAAGACTTTGTACATAAACGCTCAAAGCAAATCATATTTCACAGTGCGTGCGTGTGTGTGCGTGTGTGTGTGTGTGTGTGTGTGTGTGTGGGGTAAGACCTTGTACATAGGAGCTCAAAGCTAATCATATTTCAAAGAGCATGGGAGAGGGGCAGGTGAATGCTTGGCCTCATTGATGCAAGCTTTCTAAATGTGCATGTTTCAGGGTGTGTGCGTGTGTGTGTGTGTGTGTGTGTGTGTGTGTGTGTGTGTGTGTGTGTGTGTGCGCACGCAAGGAGAAGTGTGATATCTACAATGTTAACATCGGTTTCCCCTTTACCATTTTTAGCAAGTTGATAGAACTTGTCTCCCTCTCTCTCTCTGTCTCTCACTCGCTTTCATTTGTTAGCGTTCACTCTTAGTTGCTCGGCAGCTGTGTGTGTTTTGCTTCCTTTTTCATCACACACACATACACACACACACACACACACACACACACTCCCTTTCATGGTGTGTGCATGTGGACAGGTGTTTGCAGGTAGCTGTTTATCTTTCGTCCCTAACCTTTCATATGGAGAGGGCTTCTCCCAGTCACTACACATACACACACTTGGACGCACACACACACACACACACACACACACGTTTGAAGAACAAAGTGAAAAGAAAAATAAGACTTTGAACCTGACAAATAGAATCTCCTTACAGCTGCGATGAGGATTTGATCACAGCGTCTTCTTCAAAGCCAATTTAGATGTTGCTTCAATTGAAAAAAGAAATATTTGACACGAGTCTCTTGATCCTGTTGAAGGGCTTCATGCCAAAATGCTTTCCCATCCATTTTGAGAAAAAACAAAAATAAATCTTTGAAAATCACCCCTTACTGTTTCAAAGATACAGACAATTCCACCTAAAAATATTTTGTATTTTGTTCGCAAAAGTTCTTAAATAGCTATTGATAAAAATAGTTATTTTATTTCAATCTGTCAATAATAGTTCAATTCACTTTTGTTTTTTCATAAACTCAAATTTAGTTTACTGGAGAATTTTTAGTGCTTGACACAATTTCATAATTACTTTTGAACTTTTGAAGTATAATTACACTATGTTTTTGTTTTTTCCATGTACATTTGTATGGAGTGTATGTGCGTGTGTGTACGTGCGTGTGTATTTGCGTGTGTGTGTGTTTGCACCTGTGTAACCCTCCAGTTCCCTTCACTTGACCGATCCTTAGATTTGCAAATGATGTTTTGAATCAAATGGAAGTTTATGCAAATGGTTTATGTGAAGATGTAATATGAACAATCATTTTCATCGCCGACTCGTGTTACATCTATTTGTAAATACACAAACACACAGGGCCCGGGCGCACATGCAGGCACACACAGCCGATACACACACATGGTTACTGGTATAATAACCTCATGTCCTAACCCTATCCTAAACTCTTATTATAACAAGCCACCCTGTAACTTTAAATTTAACCCAAATCCAATTCTAAAGCTAATCTCACCAATAACCTTATTAAAGGTGCTACATGTAGCATTATTAAGCACCAATATATCATTGTCAAATTAATTGTGATATCATGGTATAATTACCTTAAACAAATGAGACCATGATCGAGACGACTGGCAGCCTCTATCTCATGACCGGTATTGTTAGTGCTAGTGTTTCTAAAATTAGACTACATTTCCCATAAACCCCGTTGCCGCCTGTCACAAAGAGGATGCCGCTACTTGTCCTCCATCCCCCTCCCTGGCATCACTCTGTGTGCGATAGTTTTTTACGTTTCGCTTTCCTGAGGAGGATAAACACGTTGGAAGTGATTTTTCAAAATCGGCCTTTCACTCATTTCACCCTCTGCCATGCTGCGAGAAACTCTGAAATCTTTTAGCTCCGTTTGCGCCGGAAGAACAGCGCCCTCTGCCTGTTTTGAATCGAATTTCCCGCGAAATCCGAGCCAGTGCCGCACAATGTAAAACACAGTGTAGAGACCCGTGGGGACTGCGGATCTTCTTGCCGATGGTCTTGTTTGTTTATGGTAATTATACTAATGTCTCAAAATTCATGTAGTAGCGATTTATTGATGTTAAAATGCTACACGTAACACCTTTAAAATGGCTTAATTTCTCCAAAAATCATGTCTAGAACTCCTGATCCTTTCAAGAAATAAAATGAAAGTATTTATGCCGTTTCTGTATGGACTTTCTTTCTCTTCTTCCCGCTCTGTTTGTCTCCGTCTGTATTCTTGTTTCTGCTTTCCCTCCCTCACCTCTGTTGAAGAAGTGCTTCCTTGTTTTGCCAGTTGGAATATTTGCATGGTGGGGATGAGGCGGGGACAGCAGTGTCAGGGGCTGCAAGGCTTGAAGGAAGCAGTTAGGTTAAGGTGTTTTGCATTGATCATACTTCACCTGGAGGGCATACATACACACACACACACACACACACACACATTCACATTCACATTCACATTCAATAGCTTTCTCTAACACACACACATAGGCCTACACACGCAGTAAATCTGTCACTTGCCACTTACAGTCACTCAGTCACACACACACACACACACACACACTCACTCACTCAGGTCTGTGTATCTTTAATCCTTTGTACGGCGCTGAGCAGATGTCCTGCATTCATTTATGGATTTACCCCCCCCCCCCTCCCTCTCTTCTCCTCCCTCCCTCCACACCCCCATTCTGTCCATTCACACACACACACACACACACACACACACACAAACACACACACCTGGCAGCAAGGTCAAGTTACAGCTGATACACTGTGTCCTGCACAAAACACACACACGTACACATGCTCACATTCACACCGACAAAGACACACACACACACAGATGTGCATCCAGATATAAACACACACACACACACTCTTACATAGGCATCGGCATGTACACACAGACACACACACAAACTTACACACACACACTCATAAATACAAACACACACTGTCCAGGTAGGAAAGAACAAGAAGAGGAACAAGAGAGAGGAAGAGAGTGGAGGAAAGGGAATTGGACATTACTAGTTGCATTGTTTATTCAGTACCTTCTCACACACACATACACACACACACACACACACACACACACGTCATTTGCTTTTTATTCATTACGAAATCGCTTCTCTCCATCTACTCTGAGTCATGTTTGTGTGTTTTAGTGTGTAGTTGTTCGTGTTCATGTGTTTAAGTGTGTGTATTTGTGTGTGTGTGTGTGTGTGTCCACAGAAAACAAGACTGGCTGTAAAAAATGCACACCATGTATTATCTGACATAAACACACACACACACACACATGACAGTGACAGGTTGGTATGAATGTTAACTAGGTGATGGTGTTGTTGTCAGCTGAACTGACTACATGAATGATGGAGGACGATACGATTCTCCCTCTTTCTCAACATCTCTCTCTCTCTCTCTCTCTCTCTCTCAACGTGACTTAACGTGTTGGTTTTTCAATTTTTATAATCCCTTATGAGTTACTTTTTCAAATTAGAATGCCGTTACTTTTATTTTTCCCATATGGTTTCCTTTTTTTGTTAGTACAAATTTTTGAAAAATAACAACGCTAAAAAGCCATTTTAGGGAAACTTTTTTGGGAAAGTAGAAGCGTGTTAAAGAGAGTGCCTTTATGAATGGATAATGTGATATTTTTTATAGGTTGCACACTCTGGGATGTTCCTTGTCCACAGTAAAAAAGTTAAAATTTTACTATTTGTTGTTTTGCCAATGTCAATGTCAGTATAAACTGTCGCCTCTGAAACGGGTCAATCAGAACTCGTAGAAAGCTGACTTCACAGGAATCGACCAATCATCTTACATTTAGGTCTGGGAGGGGTGGACCCACTGGTGCTGCCAGCCAATCAGAGCAGTGGCTCTTTCTGGCCGCTAGAAACGCACCCAAAATGGCTCTTTAGGTGGCAGTGGGAGGCTAGAGAATAAATTACTACAAATATTTAGGAATTATTTTTGTGTACCTTCGAGGAAAGTCTTGCGAAATTTTCTCCATCCATGTCCTGACTTCTCTCTCTCTCTCTCTCTCTCTCTCTCTTCTCCCCATCGCAAGCGTTACACTCTCTTCCTCTTTTTTCCCTCTGTCTCTCTTCCTCCTCTTTCCAGTCATATAGGACCCCTGGGGTTTCTCTCTCTCTCTCTCTGTGTGTGTGTGTGTGTGTGCGCGCCTGTGTGTTTGTCTGTGTGCTAATTGACCTTGCAGGGGGTTCCATTGATTGCCTCATCTTCTCTGATAGATTATAGGGCTGTTAATGTGGTGGGGAAATGGCAGCGTGGTGGGGCACAGCTGTTGACATACACACACACACACACACACACGGCGCCCCCGCTACCAGGGCCTCCCAAATTATTATTTTCCTTGTTGAGGCAGTGGGGTAGACGCCGGGGCAGCAGAGTTGCGGGAGTGAAGGTGGGATTTGATCCAAAGCCAGCAGGTGCGTGTATTGGCTCTGAGTCGGGGGATTTAAAAGGCTGAATCCACCACAGAACTGGTTTCTCCCATTGAGGTTCATCATTATCCTCCTGACTGACGCTGTTACCTCGCTTCTAACTTGCACGTCCACCGAAAATATCACACGGCGGCCGTGACCTCTGCCCTCTCCCACTGCTCTTGGTTGCTTATAATTTTGGTGATTGAGGAATTGAAGTTTAAGCTTGTACTCTTTGTAAGTTGCCGTGGATCAGAGCAGGAGCTAAATCAACTAAAATTGAAATGTAGATGATGTTGAGGATGTTTGGTGAATCCCCCAGTCTACGGTATATTAGGGCAACTAAGTGAGGCTTTTATTTTTTGAGCATATTAGCTACAATCTGCATAAAATCTCATGTAACGCCAACCTCCAGCTGCTTTAAAATGGCTGCTGGTTTGATTCCCGGCACCGACAGAAGGGTGTGTTCATGTTGTGAGTTGACAACTGGAGAGTAGATGACATTTCATCTACAGTTCCCACTAATACTCTCTATATGTGTCCTATATATTTATCTGTTATGCTCTAATGTCTACTCTTTTAATTGCCCCTTGGGGATAAATAAAGTTTGATTGAATTGGAAAAAATGCACATCACTAAACAGCAGGCTGCTTCAGAGGTGCTGTAGCATCTTTTTTGCAGCATGTAATAACATGCTGCTAATAATTATTTTTAAACATTAGTACTAGTGGTAGTAGTATTAGTAATAGTAGTAGTATTATACAGTAAATGCTGATCTTATGGTAAAGCCAACATAACAGAATCTCAGGCTTGAAAATATCACTTTGTGTAACCAATGGCAGTTAAACAGGCAAAAAAGTGGATTAAGAATAAAACAGTTGTAGTGAAAGGTATGACAGGGAACCCAGAGTTGAACCTTTTGTCCTTCGCTGCTTTCCATCCGAGGGTTTTGATGAGTGTTGAGTGTTTTCTCTCCGCTGAAAGCCACAAAGTGAAAGCTGTGACTCCTTAACAGGCTGTTGTTTAGATTCAGGAGGGCTTGTCTCCCAACCACCTGAAGAAAGCCAAGCTGATGTTCTTCTACACCCGCTACCCTTCCTCCAACATGCTCAAAATGTACTTCTCCGACGTCAAGGTAAGACCTTGCCCTCCTCCTCTTCTCTTCTCTCCTCTTGTTTCCCTGCTCTCCACTCGCTTCTCTCAACCTCTCGTCGCTCCCCTCTCCTCTTTCTTTCTTTCCGTTTCAATGCTCTGTCGTCTTCACGTCGCTCTCCTCTCTCTCTTCCCCTTGTCCTCTGTCCTTCCCGGTCTTTTCTTTTCTTTTTTCGCATCCTGACCCTCGATTCAAGTAATTTCAATGCCGTTCTTTCTCGGCCCATTGTGGGAGAAAATTGGGTTTGCAGCCAGGGTTTAAAACAATAAAATACAAATGGTGACGTTAAACACATGATGAAACACACACACACACAAACACACACACACACACACACAATAAATTAAAATGAATTAATAAAAACAAGGATTCAGAAGTGCAAAAAAGGAGAAGCAGAGGGCAATTTCAGTGCAAGAATTATTATTATATTATTTTTTCCAATTGTTTTTCCACCACATTATTTTCATGTTTTTTTGTTTTTTTTAATTGAATAAGCCACAGTTACACTCGCAGTTTCCATTTCAAACTTTTATCATCTGATCCCACCAGAGCACATTAAGCGACAGATCTGGATGCACAAAAATCGGATTTCGCTCAGATTTGCTTTCAGATTTTAAGAAGCCAGATATGGAAGTGATCGCGGTTCTTGCATCGTCTCAATGGAATCCACGATGTGCATAGAAGCAATGTAAAGAGTTGGTGAGGGAGAGCGGGAAAAAGCATTTTAAATAGATACAACCATGCAGAACGGCCATTTTCAGGCCGAGTGCAGACATGCAGCGATGTGAATTCAGTCCGATCTTCAGAATCAGACTTCAAAAATCACATCAAAGTGTCTCTCAGTGACAGATGGGGGCAGATGAGCGGGGTTTCACTGGTAAACAGGTATGCGTCTTTGTCCGCAGAGCCACTGGGAAGCGTCTTGGTCTTCTTTTGTGGCGTTTTTGGTGTAATTTGAGTTTGGTATCGATCATCTTTTCTTCTAATCTCTCCTCTCTTTTCTTCTCCTTCCACTGACCAATAGTGTCATTTTCAACTGTTTGTGACCTTTGTCCATTTCGTTGCTTGAGATTATTCCGTTTAGTTGGGGTTCTTTTGGTGTTTTTGTATGCCGTTGGTGTGTGTGTGTGTGTGTGTGTGTGTGTGTGTGACCCTATAGCGCAGATGGGTGCTCCAGAGTTCCAGTCTGTCAGGTCTTTGTAGCATAATTAGAGTTTCTGGCCTTAATCGGCCTGGGTTGGGGGGGTAAACGCCCACTTTCCCTCTCACACACATGCTATATACCCCCCCCCCCCCCCCCCCCCAAACACACACACACACACCCCAACACACACACACAGCTTTCACTCTCACCCGCACAGACATAAAATGAGAACTCACTCTTACACACACACACAATACATGATCACACCGTCAATGGTCACTTGATAGACAAAAAGATGAACAGACCAAGGAAGAGAAAGAAAGAAAGAAAGAAAGAAAGAAAGAATAAAAAAGAAAGAAATACTGAGAATGACAAACAGGCAGAGAGACAAAGAGAGAAATAAAAAGACTAAGTGAAATAAAGAGTCATACAGAGAAAGACAGAAAAAGAGACAGAACGAGAGTTAGAAAGAAAGAAGAGATAATGGAAAGTGTGTGTGTGTATGTGTGTGTGTGTGGAGGGGGGGGGTTGCGAAAATGACAGAGGGAGGGAGGGATGGAGGGAGGGGAGGACAAACAAATGAAAGGGACGACAACAGAACAACAGCTTTAAAACAAAGGCGCTGATTGTTTTGTGTTTACAGGCTGCTACGTGTTTTGCAAAGGAGCATACGGCTCCTCCACGGATTCAGGACGCCGTATTCAAATGAGCAGCCACACACACACACACACACACACACACACACATACCAGCTGCCCTTGGGCTCATATCTGTGGTGACCACTTCCTCGCGGCAATGCCACATCCTCACCGGCTGCCATGGCAACAAGGGTCGCTCGGACACCAGGTTGCTAGGCAAACACCAGGTTGCTAAGCCTACCTGCTCCCAGTATTTGTGCGTGTGCGTCTGCTTTGTCATAAACTGGGAGTCTCTTCAGTCCCTCCAGTAAACACACCTAGCTGTACCAGGTTACTGACACATTAAAGGCACAATTTGTTGGCTTTTGTCAGCAACTTCTTGGCAAACCAGTGGGGTTTCAAAATGTTTGTTTTTTTCTGTAAAATCATATTTAAGTGCCTCAAATGATAACGATGTTGAGAGAACGTTGCAAATGTTTTCCTAACAAATGGACAACTGTTATTTAAAAATATAACCAAAAAACATTAATGTTGAGTTATCTGAGGTGAGGTTTATAGGCTTCCGGGAAATTTCTGTGTCGACTCAGACGTTGCATCGTCTTCAGGCTAAATGAAAATAAATATCTATGATTAACAGTTTCTCAACTGCAAAGCAGTATCTAAGCTGTGAACAAGCTAATGTAATCTGCACTAACAGAGAGAATCTGTCATTATCAGAGCTGCGAGCTTCAAGCTGCAGTTTGTGTTTTTTTCCAGGTGTTAGATCTACACCTACGCCGTACACACACCGCTTTTGAAAGCAGCGCGCCGGAGTAAAACAACTCACTACGGCGACAGGTTTTTTCACGAAGGCGCTTCTTTTTTCGGCCTCTTTCAGTGCGTGACTGTGCAGATATTGGCAGCACTTTTAAATTTACAAGCAGCGCTAAATTTACAGCAGAACTGAAAATCGCCACATTTGTTCAGAGCGGATTCTCAGCAACGGAAATAGCTTAAATAGTGAAAATGTTGAGTCATTATGAGATCCCGTGTGATCCTGCAGTCATGAAACTCACTGTAGCTGTAAAAGTCCTTGTCAACCTTCAGTTAGAGTAAAGTTTTCATTCACTGCATTGAATCCCAATGTATTGTTGATGATACTGTATATGAGCTGACAGCTGCATGATAGCTAAACATGAGTTTCACATGTAATTTGAAACTGTAAGTGCTGACATCGGTAATATTGGGTAATCAGCTTACTTTACATGTCTAAGTCGAACTCGTTAAGTATCTTAGTAAACATGCTTAATATCTATGTGGTCAAATAAATTCTGGATTGCAGCTTTAATCTGGGAAATGAATAAATTAGGCCTAATGGATTAATGCAGAGGGGCAGTTTATGGCTTTTACAATTAATCTAGTGTCCAATCTGCGGTTTTATCTCCAAACTGATATTCAATTAATCTCATGTCTTCATCTCAGCAAACATGGATTTAGATTATAAAGATGTTGCTTTGGCCTGACACTTCGCTCAGCAGCTGGACAATATTAACACAAGTCCCAAACACTGGTTTTGTTTATACTGGGATTTATTGGATTGAAGACATTTTTCCACTGGAATTTATTGTGTGAGCTTTTGATACAAGGGCTGACAGTATGCTAAACATGAGGTTTACATGTATTTTTAGCCTGCAAACAATTTGTTGGCCTCATTTTTATTTTGCAGACAAAGACAAACAGACTAGTTTCAGTTATGATGGGTTGAGGAAGTTCCATCTACAAATCAAATTCTTCTATTTATGAATAAACCCAAAAATGGTCAAATTCGTAGCACACTGTATCTTTAAGAAACGTCTCGTCTCTTCTTATTCATATTTTATGCAAATGACGATCTACTGTCAAATTTAGATTTAATTGAGATGTAATCCCGCTTAATCCAACATATTTATCTGCGGGAGGAACTCTGCAGATATTATTTCCTTTAATAAAAAAAAATAAAAAAAATGAAAAAAATGAATCATGGATAATCCTATTTGTGACGAGCGAGGCTGTTCTTTTCAAGGCTATAGTAGAGTGTGTGGAAGATTGAGAGCGCCCTGTTGCTATCTCTCTCTCTCTCTATGTGTGTGTGTGTGTGCTTGTGTGTATGTATGTGTGTGTATATGTACTGTATGTGTGTGTGTGTGTGTGTGTACTGTTCCATTGTCCCATTGCATTCATTACCCTCATCATTACCATATTTCCAAAATCCGGGTCAATGTCTCTCTTTCCCTCTCTCTCTCTCTCTCTCTCTCTCTCTCTCTCTCTCTGCCCCCCCCCCCCCCCCTCCTTCTTTCCAGGGAACAATAAGTAGCATGTGTTAGGAGGATCAGGCAGATTCACTGTAAGGGAATTAAGGCCCTGAATGGCTTCCCCTAATTGGACTTGAATGGACTTTGTCTATGGGAAACTGGTTCTTAAGGATGAGCCTCTTACGCACAATGGCTGCCTCGCTCAGTGTGGGAAGTGGGTTGAGCTGACAACTGTTTTAGGCACAGACGAGCACGCACGCACACACACAACACACACTCACACACACACACACACAGGCTCTAATTGCGCAGTGAAAGCTCTTGCCTTCTGACCAGACAGCCATATATGTGAGTGTGAGACGCCGAGGTCTTGAGAGAGTCAGCGAGAGTAATTAAGACCTCGTTAAGACTGGAGGAGTTAGGATTAATTAGATGCTCGCTGGCTCAGGGAGCTTCTTCCAACTCCACACACACACACACACACACACACACACACTAGACACTCGCTGGCTCAGGGAGCTCCTTCCGGCTCCACACACACACACTCTCTATCTCCTACACACATACGATGCCCGCTAGCTGAGGCTTTAATACACTCTCTCTTCCTCTCTCTTTCACACACACACACACACACACACTTGACATGAAGCAGTGACACACTTATTAGCTCCCTGAAGACTCTTGCCTTGAGAGGCTGAAGCGATGCCTCGATACCGCCGCCTCAGCAGGAATCAATTAGCGTCCGGCCCGCCTCTCGCCCGTCTCGTCAATTAGAGTTACACAGCCAATTTGGCGTCGTTACGATATGAATCAGCAACAGCTCATGTACTGGTATTGATATAACTTCAGGTCAGTGGTTACCATGTTGAAGCGTTTGGGCTCTTCAGATGACAAACCATATGAAGTCTGTCTCAAGGTTTTCAGTGATGAATCTCATCTGAAGACTCTCTAATTCACTGGGATTGTCTTTAAAATGGCAATTTTTTCAAAACAAAACGAACTTATCTCTGTTCATTGCTCAGTATTTTAAAAATAGAGAGGATTAGATCACCTAATAATCAATTTGTCAGAGTAGGTGTCAATTTTTTCAAATGGAGCAGCCTCATTTAAGAAAATCTTTAAAAAAAAAAGTCTGTTTGTGCCTAAATATTGATGGGATTGATATGAGAACAGCTTGCAAAATAAACCCATGTGAACTATTGTCCCCTAGTCCATTCAACACTAGAAAGACCAGTGGATTTTGGGGTCTAATGGAAGGCCAAAAGGGCCATTTCTTGCGTTGTTTTGAAAATCAACGGCATGGATAGAAAGTAGATGTAGGAAAAGTCATGGAGTGGCATTTTGAAATATGAGATATTTGGGAGAATTATGGGTTTTTATGGGTACAACAGAGGGCATTCCAGTGGCTGAGCTAAGGGGCACACTGTGCATTGACGACATGGTTTTAATCGATTCATAAACTTGTCACACACACACACACACACACACACACACACACACACACACACACACGCACCATCCATCCTGCAGTGTGTACTGTCTAGTAAAGCAGAAATGCCTTAATTTGAAAAAGTTACGACAACAGCTATTCTTCCTGGGGTTGCAAAGGAAACATTCAGCGCTACAACTCGTGGATTTATGTCGATGTGGCACATTCACGCTGTCCTCTACAAAATGTGCCGCGCTGCCATGAATCGGGTTGAAGTGGGCAGATTCTTAAAGGATGTGTGTGTTTGCCCTTCCAACATGGCCCGGGGGCGCTGACAACAGCCGCCGTCAAGGGGGGAGGGGTGGGGGTGGGGGGGTGTCGGGACACCCTGACACTTTCTCTCCCTTTCACTCTGTCTCTTTCGCCGACACTCTCCCTTTCCCCCTTTTCGTTGTAAACAGAAAATGGCATTCCTCGAGCTCAGCGTTTTGCCCCCCCCCCCCACCCCCCCCACCCCACCACCACCACCTCTTCATTCTCTTTCTCTCTTTCTGTCTTTTGTCTCTCGTCTCTCTTGTTTTTTCGGTTTGTGCTGATTGTGATGAGCTGTACGGGGCAGTGGGTGGGTGGTGGGATGGGGCGTTTGTGTGTGTGTGTGTGTCTGTTTGTTAGGATGGACTCTTCTATAGTTTTGACATATTGGCTGAATTGAATTTCAGGGAGCAAAACCTTTCCAAAATGGATGTAGCCTATAGCATTTTGGAATGGACCCCGTCTTGTGTATAAAATGTAACAGGAATTTCAATTAAATTGCCAGCACCAGTATAGCCAAGTATTTAAATGTTTTACTAACAAAAACTTGACCCCTTCACCTCTGCCACACACTTCCTGAATTAATAAAATGGAAATTGAGTGTCCAGCAGCCATTCACCTAACTCCCACGGTGGCCATTTTGAACTTGTGTCACACTCAGGGTGGGAAGCTCTACCTGGAAGATTGGCATGTATATGAAAACGTTACTTCAACACACAAGTGAGGACTTCAGATACACCACACAGTTATCAAATTAGCTCACAATGGGAACAACAACTACAACAACTGCTTGAGTTTAGCAGGAAGCTAGCTAGCTTACTTAGCTACTAGCTATTCCTGTAGCTAGCTATAGTGGACCAGATATATTACCTTAAAATATGAACCTATATCCCTCCGCATTCTTGAAATCCATGCATTTCTGATACATTTTTCAGTGGGGAATCTGTTAAATGATTTTTTTGTCTGATTCCTGACATTTGTAGGCTATGATGTGCATCTTGGTACACAACTTAGGACATAGCCGGGCAGTACTTGCTCTTCAGGTAAAGTGTGACGCGAGTTTCAAATGGCCACCACTGGAATAAGGTCTACAGAAGGGACTATAAACCTAAAGTTAGCAGCTCTTCCTCAGCAGGTTGAGGAGTCTATTGACTTGTAACGGGTGCTGTAGGGAGGATCCAGGTTCCAGCTCTCATGTTGGCAAGCATCTACCTTACTGAAGTGCCCTTGAGCAAAATACACTGCAGAAATCTCTGGCAGTCTTTGGTAAAGGATCAATGGAAGTCTGTATACAAATATGTATGAAGATATCCTTTATTTGTACAGGGGTGTGTTGTTTTGTAATGGGACGATTTTTGGGGGGTATACTGAGAGATTGTATATGCTGTGTGTGTGTGTGTGTGTGTGCATGTGTTACTCTATGTACATATGCTGTTTGCGTGTTGAGGATGTGCGTGACACAATTGTTGCTCTGTTTGTCTTTACTGACGGGCAGATGACACCGTCTTGTGTGTGTGTCTGTTTGTGTATGAGTGTGTCTGTTTGTGTGTGTGTGTGTGTGTGTGTGTGTTAATTGCTGAGTTGTCACGTTCCTTCCGTGCGGCTCTTTTGTGGGTCGACCCCCCCACACACACACTTTCCCCTCCTGTCACTATGCATTGTATAACCACTCCCTTCCCTTCTGCTAGACACACACACACACACACAATTATGCTCCATTATGTCACCCCTCTGACCGCTCCTGAAAAAAATCTCTTTCTCTCTCCCTCTCTTTCATCCTGTCTGTCTCTCTTTCTCTCTCTCCATTCCTTTTTCCATTCCACCTCGCTCTATTCATCTCTCTCCCTCTCTCTCTCCCCCTCTCTCTCTTTCTCCCTATCTCTCTCGCTCATCCCTTGTTCCTGTGAGACAATGTCTTGTAACAATACCAAGCTTAATCTCCGTGTCAAAGCCGTTTTTCCCCTTCACCGAACACACACACACACACTCACACACACACACACACACACACACACATACACACACTTTCACTGGGCTGTCACTGTGTTTTTTCCCCATGTTTTGTTTCTTATGAGGAGCAGATGAAACTAGAAAATGCCCAGTGGATATCTCTCTCTCTCACACACACACACACACACACACACACACACTCACACACACACGCACAAATGTGTTTATATTCCGTCGGTTACATCCATTATGAAAGCCTGCAGAAGAATACTAATATTCCAGATGCAGATGATTTACTTACAGACTGCAGGGATTACAAGTCAATTCATGGCAGTAAGAGACATCATCTGCACACAACAATAGATAAATAACAGTTTATGAATACATTTTTAAACCTTAATTTATCTGTGGAAGTTTGACTAAGTGTCCTGCTTCACATTCATACAGTTACACACACTCACACTTGGGAGCTGCCCAGCACAAACAGTCTTCTTCTAAAGAAAAACACCACTTCTTTCGTTTATCTCTCTGTTTCTTCATTCTTCTTCTCACTCATTAATACAGGGACTCTCAGACTTTTTTTTGGCAGTTGACCAAATGCAAGAAAATGGTGCAGTCACATTGTCCTGCACTGCAAAAATGTCAATGTTAAGTAATGAAATCTTACTTTTTTAAAACCAGTAAAAAAATCTACCAATGGGGTGAGATGATTTCTACGGAGCCCCTCTGGGGTCACATGGTAGAAAAAAAAACTCGATGTGTAAATCCTTGCGAACAGATTTGTAAACTGTGCGAACGGATTTAGTTTACAAATCCGTTCGCACGGATTGTGAATCCGAGGGCACGGTTTAGAAATCCGTTCGCACGGATTTACACATCGAGTTTTTTTTTCTACCATGTGACCCCAGAGGGGCTCCGTAGATTTCCAATGCAAATTCACTTGAGTTTTCTTGAATCAAGTGGCATTATCTTGATACTAGTGGTGTGGTCCAACATATTTCAAGATGCTGCTACTTGTTTCTAGAAAATCCCTCAAACAAGAGAAACTGGAGTTTGGAAACAAGTGAAATTATCTCACCCCATTATTTTAAGGAAAAGAAGATTTAAGACTGAAAACTAAAATGTTAAGATGGACATTTTTTGCAGTGTAATGTTGAGGCCTTAGAGTAAGATTATTTACCGTGGATTATGTGTAGTCCAGGAGCCAATGGAGGCAGTTTACAACATGAACAATAAGATAATATTTGGGTCATTTTTGTTTGATTAGGAATGTTTCCAGGGGCTAAATTTTCTCAATAAGGGCCCTCAAGGTCCGAACAGCCTTCTTCAGTGGCTAATGAGGCAAAGGGACATATTTCTGAGATTTTAACCGTGTGTGTGTGTGTGTGTGTGTGTGTGTGTGTGTGTGAGAGAGAGAGAGAGAGAGAGAGAGAGAAACTGTCTTTGATCAAAGAACGTAATTAGAGGAACAGTTTCTCTGTCGCTCATTGTCTTCAAGGTCACTTACACACACACACACACACACACACACACACACATATTTAGTGTACGCATACATGCACACACACATATACATGGACAAACACACACACACACAAAGTACTTCAACTGGAACCATCAATTCAATTAAGAAAACTTAGGAAATAAATTAGAGTTCTATTCTTCTGTTCAGAAAGGCCGTTTAATGCTCAAGGATATTCCAATTATTTAGAATATAATTGAACTTACTTTGATTCATCAACAAATATGAGCAAAATTAACTTGAGCAAGACCTTGTTAAAGCATGCACTTTCTTGAAAACAATAAATGTTTAAATTGCCACGATAAAAAAGAATCTTAAATAAAGGGGAGGAAAGAGAAAAGAGCCATCCTGCTTCTTTGGTACAGTAGGTACTGAAGGTTTGGTTGCCAGGTTCTTTCACTGTTTCCTGCAGTTTGAGCGATTTTGAAGTAAGACACAAAGACCAAACAGAGAAAATAAACGTCTGTGAAAATTCCTCTCTGTCCGGTTCAATCGCTATATCGGCACTGTATTCAAAGTGGCTCAGGTAATGAGGTTTGACTACAAACTAAACAAATATTAATGAAATAGTCTCCATCTTAAACTCTATTCCCTCTCTTCCTCTGTCTTTCCTTCTTGTTTTTCTTTCTATCTTTCTTGGTATCAATTTTCAGGTCACTAATTTACCATCCTGACCTCAAGTTTCTCACTAACCTCACATTAAGGACACAGTAAAGTGCAATAAATAGCATGGAAACAGATTATAGTAAATACCTTGATCATTTACTAGTAATTACTGATTTGTTGACTTGTAAACAAACTTTAATAAGACGATAACAAGTGGATACTTTATGTCAGAAGGCAGTTATAATCCTCAGTTACTCAATCATTTATAAATCCTTACTGGTTCATTATTTGGATACCATACATAAAGGAGGAGACATAAAGGATGGATTATTTATTGTTATAATATTGTAGGTTATTCACATATTTACAGGTCAGAGTGTTACTTTCTCCCTCCCTCCCTGCTGCCCAGATGCTAACATCATTTCTCTGTCTTTTCTCTGTCTTTCCTCCTTTTCTGTTTCCTCCCTCCTGGCCCAGTTCAATCGCTGCATCACCTCCCAGCTGATCAAGTGGTTCAGCAACTTCAGGGAGTTCTACTACATCCAGATGGAGAAGTTCGCCCGGCAGGCCATCAACGAGGGCGTGACCGCCGCCGACGAGATGTCGGTGGGCCGCGACTCCGAGCTCTTCAGGGCGCTCAACATGCACTACAACAAGGCCAACGACTTCGAGGTACGCCTGGGTGTGTGTGTGTGTGTGTGTGTGTGTGTGTGTGAGAGCGATGTCGAGCTCCTCAGGGCCTTTAATATGAGATACTACAAGGCTGATGACTTCCAGGTATTGGGGAGGAGTTTGTGTGTTTGTGGAGAGGAGCGATGGTTTCAGTGTGTGTGAGCAGCTTCAACTTTGAATTTTCACTTTAAACTATTTCTGTTATAAGTTATCTATCTCTTTATCAATGTAAAACCTGTGTAAAATGTCAATTTGATCGACTGCAACCATTTTGGTTTTCTTCTTAAATATCACTGTGAAGGTGATTTTCTTGTTTTCTTGAAACCTTTCAAAACCCATTGGAATAATGTCACAAAT
>NC_136017.1:9117806-9122806 GCF_048128805.1 Centroberyx gerrardi
CGTTTTAGATTCTTTGTCATCCTTTCTTTCTCTTTATTCGTCCATTCACTCGTCTTTTCCGCTGCCTCTTCAGACGGGTCCATTGAAAGCGGGGGCTGGGCTCCTCTCACTGTCAATGCAATCGATTCTCAAAGTGGGTTTTCTATCAAATTCACTAATTGGACAATCTCTTGTCATGAAAAAAAGGTTCTTGAGCTGTAAAGAAATGACTCACAATGAAGGTTCGCTCATTATCTGTGCTGAAGTTTGAATTTATTTATTTTTTATTGTATTGTCCCCAATGTGTGGGTTTGGGTCTGTGGTTTTTATCTATCTATCTATCCCTCCTCCTCCTCCTTTAGTCCCAAGTTGTCCAGTTGTCATTTTTTCTTACTCGCTCTCTCCTTCATCTTTCTCTTTGTCGTCCCCTCCTCTCTTGTCTTCTAGTTGTAACCTACCCAGAAGGCACACACACACACACACACACACACACACACACAGAGTAATAGATCAGCCTTTTGAGAAGAGGTGAATTTCAAAGACTACACCTGTCCTCCTTTCTTTTCCTCTCCACTTTCTTTCTCTGACTTCTCTCTCCTGACTGTGAATGTATAGCTGTTGGCATTTGCGTTATATTTCACAGTGCACACACTCGAGCGATATGGGTTTTTTGAAGGCCAATACCGGTAGAGATATTTTTGGATTAAAGCTGCCAAAGATTGCCAACATTTTGTGCCAATTTTCAATATCTATTTTCATGCCAAAAAATTCTGTGTAAGTATTCAGTGTTTCCCCCAGAAATGTATTACTGGCAGAGTGGAAAAGCCTCTGAAACAGCACTTAGACCATTATAGGACACTAAAACTCTTCACTGAAACCCAGGCCAATAATAATAATAACAACAAATATATTCGTGCATCCTTGTGTAGAATAAATTGTCACATTAGAATCAAAGCTTCCCACAGACAACCAGTGTAGTATTGATCAACTCCATAATAAATATGTAATCATACAAGCTGGATTGTATCTATCATTTTACATTTGCCATTTAATAAAAGACCGATATCGACCCCATGTATCTGATTGTCTTACCCCAATACACACACACAAAGACGATACACACACACACACACACACAAAGACGATACACACACACACATGTGCACATACTGTACATGAACACTCATCACTCAATGTCATTGACACAAAGTAAGTAAGAAGTAGCTCACTCTAACTCTTCCTCGCTCTCTCTCTCTCTCGCTGCTTGACAATGAGCTGTATCGTAGAGACAATGCCACCTGTCAGTTTCTGTCACTATAATTATAGCTATCTGCTAGCTGCAGTGTGTGTGTGTGTGTGTGTGTGTGTGTGTGTCCAGTATTGTAGTTGGGAAGAAGAAGGCATCATCTTTGTCACTGAGCCTGATTGGAGTCACGAGGAGGCGGTGTGTGTGTGTGCTTGGGTGTGTGTGTGTGCGCATATGTGTGTATGTCTTCCTGTGTGTGTGTGTGTGTGTGCAGTGATTCCCTTCCCCTGCCCCAGCTGTCTCCTTAGCTTTGACAATAGGCCTGGTAACAAAGACGTGGCCTTCAGTCTCCGTCATGTGATACTAGTGGTCTGCAGCCTCTCAGTCAGATGACCCAGGCTATTGTCCTCTATGGGTGACACACACACTTGCACACACACACACACACACACACACACACACGGAAGCACGGCACGCACACACACACTCATACCGATTCAAGGAAACAAGGCACACGTATGAACAGACACGCAGAAACGCCGGCGCAGAGATACGAAGACACAAGCGAAAACAGAAGGGCGCATACAAAAAAAGAGGAGACGCACACACACAAGATAGTGAGCTCAGACACACACACACACACACACACAATCTCAGGACGCAGACCCTTCCTCTCAGTCACATGCAGTCTGAACAAAGAGAAACTTTATTGCCATTGTCCTGGTGACAGTGAGATCAGTGACTGATTGACAAAAGAGCAGCAGAGAAAGGAAACATATTGCCGGTGTCCTGGAGAAACCTCCAGTCTCCACTTTTACCTTTTATTTTACACTTTACATGACGGCTGATAAAGGTCATGTGACCCGGAGACCAAGTCGAACCATCGCTGACCCTCTAGACATCAATTTAAAATAACGGTTAGTGGTCACTTAACAGAAAGAGAGAGAGAAAGAAGAGGGAGAGGAAGGATTTTATTTGCTATTAAACAGCTGATTCTGTTTCTTTAATATCTAAACTAACTGAATATTTAAAATCCATTTAAATGGCTTATGCATTTCACACATTTTAACTGAGGAAGTGGATGAGAGGTTAGACATTTTTTTTTGTTTTTTAACCTTATGTTTATGTGCAAGCTGACTGAGAATGCAGTTTATTTCCTTTCAGCACCGTCTTGCTTCACATTCACACAGTTACTCACTTTCACACCAGGCAGTTAACAGCACCCTACCAGCAGCTTATTGTTTACTCTATTTAAGTGCAGTATGTATGGAGCGGCAGTGACCTAAAGGTTAGGGAAACCTCTGACTGGAAGGTCACCAGTTGGACTTGTATATGGGTGGGGAAAGTGAAGGAGTAACTCTCTCCCCTTCCTCAACAGCTACTGTCAAGGTAAAAAAAAGGTTGAAATAAGAATATAAAAAAATATACAGTATGTATGCATGAATGAATGAATGTATAACTGCTGCTCTGGACTTATGGCCCTGCTGGCCGGGGGGCGAATCCCATCAGAGCCTCATTTCCTGACTCTACCTCCTTCTCAGCTTTCCTACTGTCTCTATAAAAGAAAACACAGAGGGAAGCGGACTGCCCACTCTGCCTAAATAGAGGGACAGAGACAGATGGGAGAGAGAGAGAGAGAGAGAGAGAGAGAGAGAGAGAGAGAGAGAGAGAGAGAGAGAGAGAGAGAGAGAGAGGGGAGATCCCTTACAAGACAGATCATGGGCCAAATTTGAACCCATGACACCAGAAATACATGGAATGCACCTTAGCTGAGGCACCAAGCACATCCTGAATAACAGTGAAGTGGTGAGAGTGTGTGTTTGTTGCTTTGTGATCATTCTAGTATATGTGTGTGTGTGTGTGTGTGTGTGTGTGTGTGTGATCAAGCCTTACTTTGTCTTCAGTATTTAGTAGAGAAGAAGACATCAGCATTCCACATTCAAACCAAAGAGCCACAGTTAGCTCCAAGCTAGCGCTACCATTGGGTTTGAGGGAGGAATGCTAACCAATGCTGACAAGCCATTTAAGGGAAGCTGAGGGATGTGTGTGTGTGTGTGTGTGTGTGTGTGTGTGTGTGTGTGTGCGTGAATGTTTTCCCATAATGTGACAATACCTACTGTATAGACACACAAGTCAATAACTGTTGGGGTTAAAAACATAAAAGTATCCCTAAGTACGGATTTTCACTTGAATCATATCGTCTTGTTGATGGAGGGAGCGATGGAAGGAAGAGGAGGAGGAGGGAGGAGGGAGAGTGAGAGGACACTTCACTCTGGCAATGTGTGTGTGTGTGTGTGTGTGTGTGTGTGCCTGTGTCTTCCTGCCAGGGTGTGTGTGACTAAAGCCAGGCCTGATAGCAGAGAGGGAGAGAGAGAGAGTGAGAGAGAGAGAGAAGGAAAAAGGAAGCAGATGCTTGTGTGTTGGCACAGAAAAGATATGTCCGCACACACACACACACACTCCCTCACACACTCACACACACACAATGCATTTGCTCAGTCCGTGGTAGGAGCGAGCACATGAAAGAGTTCCAATATTGTCTCGATGATAGAGAAATACTCCACTGATGGAGAGCAAAGCGGACTTCAAGGCCACAGAGCGATTGAATGGGACAAGAGGGAGAGAATGGGGGATATCGGGGAGGTTCGGGGGGGGGGGGGGGGGGGGGGAACGGGGGGGATCATCTCTCTTTCTTTGAGGAGGCCAAGGAAAGGTGGAGAGGTGGAGTGGAGGTGCAGTTGCTGAGCGTCTGAACTGGAAAAGAGCAACGTCTCGCCGCAAAACAAGCCGAGCGACGATCGATCGATAGGAGCAAGCGAGCCGAAAACCGATAAATGATTTGGTTGAGATGCACTTAACCAGCCTCACACACACACACACACACACACACACACACACACACACACACATAAACACACATAACCGCACACACATACATGATATCAAACCCAAAAAAATACTTAAACACACACACATACACGCTTAGTCACACAGTCTCACACACACAACGTAAAAATGGCGCAAACACACAGATGGAAAAAGGCATAATGCACATAAGGACACACACACACACACACTCTATACACACAAAAACACACAAAGGGGGAGCGCTATACACTATACACACTTGCATGTGTACACACACACACATATGTAAACACTGTCAATCTCTGTTCTGATGGGGGGAAGAAAGTAAAAAAGTGAGAGAAGAGAGAGAGAGAGAGAGAGAGGCAGACACACACACACACACAAAAATAGTCGTTTTCTGTTTGTACACCTTGAGAATCAAACATATGGTGTTTGCACAGTGATTTCTTAAGAGCCTGGTGTGTGTGTGTGTGTGTGTGTGTGTGTGTGTGTGTGTTCCCCTCCCTCATTTTCCCTTTTATGTAAGATGGCAAGGAAGGAGGGGATGGAAAAAAGAAAGAGGGAGAGGAGGAAGGGCAGATAGAAAGAGGGATGTAAAGGTGAATGGGTAGAGAATGGGTAGAGTCAGCTGAGGACACGGAAACACACACACACACACACACACACACGGCCCAGACATCTCTATCAGTCGCATGGTGACAGTGTGACGGGAGAAACCATTAATCCTGTTGGAGAGAGAGAGAGAGAGAGAGAGAGAGAGAGAGAGAGAGAGAGAGAGAGAGAGAGAGAGAGAGAGAGAGGAGGGAGGGAGATGGAGAAAGAGGAGTGGCTTAGTGAGAAGAGAGGAGGAGAGGGAGGGAGGGAGTTCATGAAAAAGAGAGTGGAAAAAGAGAGGGAGAGAGAGCAA
>NC_136017.1:9127806-9267806 GCF_048128805.1 Centroberyx gerrardi
AGAGACTTGAACTGATTCTACTTGGAGGCCTCCGAAGAGGTTTTTGTTGTTTTTTTTGTTGTTTTCGGTCGGCCCATCTCTCAAAGACGAAGCGAAGACAGCCCCAAAAGATGTTTTATAGAAGAGATATTCCTCTCGAACCGCGAGGTTGACGACTCGGACTCGGAGCGGGACGTCCAGCGAACAGTTGCGTCGAAGACTTTTATAAACTAAAAGCAGAACGAGTGAAAATCGAAACCCCCTCCTTGCACTTAACAGACAAGCTCCTCTTCGCCCCCAAAACACCCCGTCTGCCCTTTCTCCTCCACCTCCGCCGAGCTCGCTCTTCGTCCTTCTCTGGAGGAACAAAGGGACGATGAAGATGATGGATGAATCTTCCGCTCACGACTTGGGAGGGTGGTGGTGGTGGTGGTGGGGGGGGGTGAACTAAGAAAAAAGAAGATAATATATAAAATCTTTTTATTGTGGATGTTTTTAGGTTACACGGACATTTTTCAAAAAAAAAGTGATGTTTCTGTATTTTTTTCTCCTTTATATAAACTTACAGCCTCTCTTCTACAAATCCTCGGTCGCACACATTAGATACACATGCACACGCTTGACACACACACACACACACACACACACAACCGCAAACACACACACACACACACCATACTCTTGAATAGGAAAGCACAGTAGCATTCCCAAATCCCCAGTCCTGACCCAAACCCAGGCTTTCTGGGCAAAAAAAAAAAAAAAAGTTAGTTGTTGTTTATTTTTCCCTCTTTTTTCCTCTTCTTTTTACTTCTTCCACTTCTTATTGTACTGAGACTCACTGGGTGTTTGTTTTGACTGTGTGGCTCTCCCGCCCCGCCCCGCCCCTCCCTGGCCGCCCCTCTTGGCTTGTTCGGGCCCCAAGAGCATCCAAAGCCAGATTTTAGTGCCGTTGCATTAAAAAAATAAAAATAAAAAAAAACTTTTTGGATGTTCCCACTATAGCAGTCCCACTCTTTACTACATGCCTGCTGCACTGCTGCCACACTGTTAGTCCAAAGCTGTTTGGGAAATCTCTTTTACGCCATCAGAGGGAGCAAGGAATGATCCGGCAACACATAATCTGAGAAAACATTAGTTTTGAGTTGCAGTACGCCTGTTCACTTCTGCTAATCCAGTAGAAACACAGCACTGATGCAGGATAGATGCAGGATGGGTGATTTTTACTGTTGTTACCGCTGTACCTCCAATTTTGATGTTGTTCATTTCATTTTATTTGTGTAGGAGGCTTAAATCGTCATCATTAAGTTCCTGAGTTTCATGACCATACAGCCAACAAAAATCTCTTCAAAATCCCAATCTGAAAATGACATTTATAGAAAATTTTACTTTTAATCCAATGTGGCAGAGTTTTCATGTTACTTTCATTTGTTAATTTCGTAGGGATTACCCGAAACCAAACCATGCATTCCAGTTTCACCTGGTTCGCAGTTTACTCTCAGAGCAAAGAACCATCTCAATATCACATGAAAAAACACAGAATTTAACTATAAAGGTGGGAAACATTAACCCTCATCGACACAGTTTCAATCTCTACAATCAGGCGTTCTTAAACTTTCACAGCCCAAATTTTAAAATGTAGAGATGTTGAATTTTACCCCGCCCATGAAACTGCTACTCGTGTGGACTCACCAGAAGTATTAAAGGCCCTTGACCCATTTCTGAATCCACAAGCCCCGTAGTTAAAGAAGCCAGACTCTAGAAGGTTCTCTCCGCTCTGGGCCGCCGAGAGGGGCTGCTGTACCGGCCAGGTCATGTGTGAAGTGTTTTCAAGGTTTTAACTGCAGAAAAAAAAAAAAAAGACAAAACGACAAAATGCTGATATTTGTAGCTTGTATAGATGTAATAATTACTCTGATCACTCTGATATTGTTATTATTATTATTTATAATTGAAATAATTATTCCTATTAATGTTATTCTGATGATGATGATTATTATTAATGCTTGCTACAGATTTGACCAGTGGTTTACTCATTGTTTATCCATCACACTGCAACATGAAATAAATTATTCTTTGAAAAAAAAAAACAGTGGAGGTGTGTGTGTGTGTGTGTGTGTGTGTGTGTACAGTATATATGTGTAAGTGTGTGTGTGAGGTTGTACTTTTCTCCCTGCTCTGTTTGCACTTAGCAGAGGTACAGAGGGCACTGACCGTTCACACACACACACACACACACACATACACACACACACCATCAACCCAAGCCGTAACTAGGCAACATGATGGCCACTTTAACGCTGCTCTCTCTCTATCTCTCTCCCTCTCTCTCCCTCTCTCTCTCTCTCTCTCTATCTCTCTCCCTCTCTCTCTCTCTCTCTCTATCTCTCTCTCTTTCTCTCTCTCTCTCTCTCCCTCTCTCTCTCTCTCTCTCCCCCTCTCTCTCTCTCTCTCTCTGTATAGGGGACATGTGATCCCTTGTTGTTGTTGCTGATGAATTGAAAAGAGGAGCGCTGTGTGATTATTGTCAGCACAAAAGCCTCAAAAAGCTGCTGACGCCTAGATTAGCCAGTACAAAGACGCAGGGACAGACACACACACACAAAAAGACATAGGTACAGACACACACACACACACACACACACACACAGGCACAAGGACGTGGCCTGTCTGCCCTCGAAGCCCTGCCATCCTTCTCGCTCCCCTCCTCTCCTCACCCCTCCGTCGCTGATATCCGTCTTCTCTGCTCTCCACCCTCCTCTCCTCTTTCACCCTCTCCTCTATTCTCCTGTTTCTTCCTTCCCTTTCTCTCCTCTCCTCTTTTTACCTCCTGTCTCCTTTTCTCCTTCCCTTGCCTCCTTCCTCTCCTCTGCACTTTTCCTTTCTCGCCCCTTCTCCTTCCTCTCTTCTCTTCTCCTCCTCTGATTTCATCGCCTCTCCCCTCTCCCCCTCTTCACTCACTCTCACCACTTCTCTCTCTTCCACCCTCCCCAACACACACACACACACACACACACACACACACACACACACACTCCATGCCCTCTGTGTGTTGGCGCCAAACACTACTGGCATCACACAATGCCCACCACCATCACCAGCATGGGATAAAGTGCCAACACTCAATCTGCATCAGACTTACACAGAGAGAGAGAGAGAGAGAGAGAGAGAGAGAGAGAGAGAGAGAGGTGCACACACACACACACTGTGCTCAAGTTTAACTGAAATTCCAAGGTTTTTGATGATACTGAATTTACATTTACATGCACAAAATAATGCGACTATCACCAGAACTCCACAATTAAGAAAACAGTGTGATTAAGCCATTTACATGATTCTAGTGAGGAACAACATGAGCTAGGTTACCAACTACAAAGCACAACATGATCACACTTACAGAAATGCGATTAAGGTGTATACATGTTCTGACTGGTCTGGAGTACTCCATATGTTACTGCTACTCTGCTTACTCCCATTTAAATTATAACTGCACTATAACATAACCAGAGTTGTGTTTACAAGGGCCCTTATAGACCTTTTTCCTGTTTGCAAACACTGCTGACGTCACAAGCCTGTGAACGCAGAGTGAGGCAGAAAGCACCTACAGCAGCATTAGCATACACAACTATTCATGGCAAGCAAACTACAGCAGCTGTATCTACCGTTAGAAAAACAGTGAACAACTAGAAGGGCACTCGGAGAGCGCAGACCTCCGCCAAGGTTCGTGCTATTATTGCTTGTTCGTGAGTCGGATCCGGATCCGCTCCAAAATTTAATGGGTTCTTCCTTGGCCCGTGCTACACCCTTCCACGAAGTTTCATGAAAATCAGGCCCGTAGTTTTTCCGTAATCCTGCTAACAGACAAACAAACAGACAAACAGCACCGAAAACATAACCTCCTTGGCGGAGGTAATGAATGATCTTTTACACGACGTGCTGTCACTCGGACCAAACGGCCGTGAGGATTACCTTAACAATTAACGTTAAGTAACAGGGTAAAATGACCTGATCCATATACGTTGACTGAATAGGTGGATGATGCGACCCGCTGGCCTGGCACTGAAAGTCCTACCTGTCTGGTGGAGAAACCAAGTGTGTACACCGGTGTTTTGTTACAGCAGGGTGTACACCTCGCTATTTCCCACTTCGGTCATGAAGGTGCGTGTCGGCAGAAATACATTTGTTAAAAAAAAATCGTGCGCATTTTCAGCAGCATTTGAAGCTACCTTGACTTGCTTGGGATAGAACTAAGGCAAGTGGGCTTGTGACCAGAAAGTCATACAGTAGCTTAAAATCCTCAAAAGCTGGGATAAAGTGGCCCGGCAAAGTGCATGAGCAACACTCTTCAATCAAGAACTGTGAATATACAGATCAAAATATAGAAAATACTGTGGAGCTCAGGATGAAGAAGACGAAGACAAAGAAGAAGAAGAAGGAGGAGGAAACCTAAATTGATGTTATGTTAGTTGTTACATCTGTTTAGCTGAAATCAAAATGAATCAACATGTAATCCATATTGATTCATTTGGGAAGTCTTTTAGAGGGTGGGAGGATGAGAGAGAGAGAAATGAAGAAAGTAAACTGAACTCTATAAAGAGTTTTAAACAGTTTGCCACTAAGTGTTTTATTGAAAACAAAGGGCACAGATATGAAATATGGGATATTAAGAACAAGAGACAAAACACAGAGAAATGGAGACAGACAGAGAGAGGGGAAGCATCTCATGTATTAGCCTATAAAGCTGAAGCTTTTCATTAGAATAGGAGGGGCTGAACAGGAGGTGGGGTCACTCTCTCTGCTGTCTCTGATCACACACACACACACACACAGACACACACACACACACACACACGCTCCGTCTGCCTGTGAAAGCACATCTGAGCAGCGCAACAATAAAACAGCTGTGTTTGTGTTGGCCTGCTGATTGTTTCATTCTCAATCACCTCGTCATACACACACACACACACACCATACACAACACACACACACACACACACACACACACTTATTGTCCGCAGAGATGGCATGACACTGATACATCTTGGGTAATGGCTGCTATTATTGTGGAGTAGGGAGAGAGTTTATTATGGAGAAAATCTCTCCTCAACATAATCCTAATAGCTGTATCTTTCTTCTCTGTGTTAACTGCTGCTAAAGTGGATTGTGGTGTGTGTGTGTGTGTGTGTGTGTGTGTGTTTTCATTTTACTCACGTACCGCACCATATTGGTTGATTGACGCAAGACAGTAGCAGCAGTTCATGTTTTTTGCTGCAAAAAAAGACTTGAATCATGTGATTGCAGTTGTGAAAAGAAATTCCTCCTGACATTTTTATGCTTTTGAGTTGTTTTTATGCTTCTGAGTTGTGTTTTTTCAATAGTTTTCAATAGTTTTTCAATAGTCCTGATATGGGAGTCGATGCAGCGCTCAGGAATACTTCCTGGTTTTCCCACCGCAGCCTTGTTTCTGATTTTAGGGTGTAGGATGGATGTAAAACTTAACAAAACTGACAGCATGCTGATAAGAATGACCCTTGTCTTTGGTAATTTCACGTATTACTTACTAGAAATAAACTTGAATTTGGACCATTTTCAATTCCATTTCTAAGTACAACAGCAGTTATGAAGATTGTGCATCATTGGAAAACTGTCCAGTGTGAAATGTCATCGGGCAGCAGGTTATCCAGCTTGATCAAGGTGGCTGAAAAACAAAACAAAACAAAAACGCCTTAGCCAGCAGATGAGAAGTGTGGCAGAATGTGTGTGATCGAACAGATGTAAATTAGTAATTAACCACATTATTGATCAGTGGTAGTGAGTAGATATTGGCCTTTTAATAAACATTTTATAATTTACCTGCAATATGGACGTTCCTCTCTGACCACAGCTAGTGAATATGATTTTATTATGGTTATTTTTGTTTGAGAGGGCTGGACAGACAAATCACTCCAGTGTGGTGTGGAGTGACTCATCCTTAATTCACTAACAAGTGGAGAATTTAATTATTATGGCTTTCAATGGAGAGTTTTAGTGTCACATGAAGACCTAAATTCAAAGGCTTTTCCACCCTAACAAAAACACTGAATCCTGGCCTTTTTTATTTTTCGGCATGAAAATAGTAAAACATAAAGATATAGAATACTGCCACCAAATATCGTCTATCAGCAGCTTCAATCCAAAAGTATCAGGATCAGCATCGGCCTTCAAAAGCACATTATCAATCCTATAGTACTAACTGTATTATTACCAAGCAACACACAGTCAGGATATCCTCATGTCACACTGTGGTGAGAAAGCTAAAATACATCTAAACTAAGCAGTGAGATTACTCTATTGGAATGAGCAAGAGAATAATCTCACTACTTTATTGGAATTACCAATGATTAATAGGGGATTCATTTAAACTTTATGAAGTCACTGAGAACATTTTAATTTGACATTTTAACACTTTAATAAGATTATCTTTTCAACCTGACACATGTTCAATAAAGATGCTCTAATAAGTGTAAAGTTCATTTGACAGTGCGCGGGAGCTTTTTCTGGTTTTAAACTATGTGTACCGCCATGAAATTGGTCTATAATTCACAGCTGTACAAACTCAACATTTTGGCAGAATATGATTTTGCCCGATTCTGCAGCCACTGTCAGCTTTACATCTTGTCCATTTGTTTTTTGCAAGCATGTGACTCAGGTAACTGTAGCACAGTCCAACCAGACACACTGACCCATTTGAAATGTAGATTCACTTCTGTTTATTTCAACCTATTCACTATAAAGCACGGTTCAAATGAATGAGTGATGCGTGGAGCGACCCATCACCAGCTGAAACACTTGGCATGGCACACTAAAGTCTTCTAACAGTCGCTGGTTTGCTTGTTGAACAGACTTCAATCAGCCAGCGCTGCAGGTCTGTCTGCATCACTTCTTTAAGATGGCACCCAGGTGGATCGAGCTAATTGTGTTGTGGATTGTGTTGTGTAGAATAGCTGCCTTGATAGCAGCCGTACAAGACCCAGTTTTATGTTTTCAGCTCTTCCTCCCATCACTCTTTTCATCCCTTCTTTTCTCCATCTAGTTTCGTCCTTTGTCTAATTCACCCATCCATTCATCCGTCCTGTCTGTTCATCCATTGGTCAATCCAATTTTCCATCCATCCACCTATTTTTCCATCATCCCTTCATCCATCCTTCCATCCACCCATCCATCAACCGTCCATTTTGTCCATCCATCATTCGTTCTCCCCATCCATCCATCCCTCGCTCCATCCCTCCATCGTTTCCTCCAGCTCCCTCCTAGCTGAAATCCATTCCCCCGCCCCTCCATCCATCCATCCATCCATCCTTCCATCCATCCACAACCCTCCCTCACTTTCCTCCACCTCCCTCCATCTCTCTCTCTCTCTCTCCTTCCATCAGCGGTCTGTTCACTAATCAAACACCATCTGTCCTTCCATCCCCAACCTGTCAGGAACAGCTGCCAGCCGCTCTCTTAACAACACTTTTAACAACCCTGCCGCATCTTCCACGGCCCGCCGCCCGCCGCCGCCCGCCGCCACCACCGGGCGGACGCCGCCGACGAGGGCCACCGCCTCCTTTACGGGCACACACACACACACACACACACAATACACACATGTGCAATCAAAGCCGTGCACGCACACACATGCAAACGCACGGATGCACGCGTACATAAATTTACTGTGACAAGAATACTGGGTGTTCAGGGTGTGTGTGCATGTGTGTGTGTGTGTGTGTGTGTGTGTGTGTGTGTGTGTCTGAGCTATTACAAGGCTGGAAGAGTGTATGACAACCTTGCTGAAGTATTAATTGCCCTGCCTTGATGAGCAAAGTGTTCACCGGACCGACAGTTTTAAGTGTCACAGAGGAGAGAAGAGGAGGGGGAAAAAAAGGCATAGAAGAAGAACGAAGGAGTAGAGAAGAAGAAAAAGAGAAAGGAGGAGGAAGATGTAAGAAAGCAAGAAAAGAAGGAAGGAAGGATGGATGGAGGAAGAAGGAAAGTATAGAGAAAAGAAAGAAACTTCTACTGGCCTTTTGTTGAACCTCAGTAGCACCATCATGAACCACAGGCGAAGAAAAAAAAAAGAACGACAAATTATTCCAGAAAAAGAGGAATAACGAGCTAGCAGAAGGTATAAACGGAGTGATAAAGCAAAGGAGAGATGGCGCTCGGTAAACGAGTGCAAGTCTAAATAGTAATCAGGGGAAGAATCAGCCGCCTGCTCAAAAAAAGGGTTTAGAGCTAATGGCGGGAAGTAAAAGCTCCCAACACACACACACACACACACACACACACACACACAGAGGAATACAATTGTCTCACACAGGCACACACAAATACAACCATCCCTCACACACAAATACAATCATCTTACACTCACACACACATACATAATAATACAATCGTCCCACACACACACGCTCACATCACAAGCAGAAGACTATAATCACCTTCCAATGCACGTGCACACACACACAATACAGTCATCAAACACACACACACACACAAACACACACACACAAACTGCACTGCTGTTGCCGTGAACATGCCAAGACATTTTCAAGTGTTATATCCTGAGAAACTTCCCCAACCAATCATTGGCACATAGGCCAGATGTTCACTGGTGCTTCAATGCAATGTTCTGCTGGCAAAGACACACACACACACACACACACACACACACACACACACACACACACACACAGAGTTAACAGCACTGGCTGGCATCTTTGTCTCTCTCTCCCTTTACGCATATGAGCATTTGATATGAGTCTAAAACGCCTAGACTGCACTTTTCATCACACAAAGGGGAAGGAAAAGGGGTGAGAGAGGGGGGGAAAAGAGAGAGAGGAAGGCAAAGAAAGAAAGAAAGAAAGAAAGAAAGGGACAGAAAGAAGGGGAGGAAGGCAGAGAGCGCTAAAGAGACAGGAGTACAGAAAAACTTTAAAAAGAGAGGCGGTAAAAAGATTGAGAGACACAGAGACACAGAAAGAGGATAAAATCAGACAGACAGAAGGAAAAAGAGGGAAAGAAAGACAGAAAGAGAGGGAGAGAACGAGAGAGAGAGACAAGTGATACTGAGAGAGAGAGAGTATATGTGATATGGAGACAAAATGGCTTAACCCAACATCACATAATTAGCAAAAGCAGGAGCAGTGGAGCAAGCAGGTGCCTCAGGTAGATAATAATGCCTTATCATGCCACCTAGTGGGGAAAAGAAGTTTGTATATTTACATGCAGCCTAATAACTCATTAATGGGAATATCTATCTATCTATCTATCTATCTATCTATCTATCTATCTATCTATTTTTTCTTAAAGAACCTAACTAACCTAACACCTCACTAGACTTCCCTGCTGGATGCTGCTGTGCTGCTGATGGCAAACAGATGTGGAGGACAAATGGTTTGCTAAGCATGACACTGTGGCATGCAAACATCCAGTGACCCAGAGAAACATGTTGTGGTTAAATGAATACACCACGTTTTTTGGAGATTGTCCCGCTGGTCAATTTACCCTTTAAGTGATGAGAACACAGGCACCAAAATCATCCATGTGTCCCCGGTAGATCATTCACTCTGGTTCTCTATATGCTAACACTTTAGCATTCACTATGTTGTATGTATGTTAGTCCATTCATTTCCTATAGATCTGAAGGACTAGAGACATTCAGCTGATGTGTGGACGGTCAACAAGCACCTGCAGCCGTCAACAGCCAATCAGATTTCCACATTTCCTTAGTTCCACCCGGCAAGTGCAAAATGGATTCTCGAAAGCTTCTCGGATCTCTTTCTTTGAAACACTACAGGAATAAACGACTCAAAAACGATGGTTGGAGAATGCCTGCATCCTTAGATTGGGGTTGATGGTAAGCTAGTTTTTTGTTTATTTTCAGTAAGTGCTTGCTAGCTAGCTATGTAAGGTCATTAAAACAATGTAACATTGTGAAAGGCAATACCAAAGAAAGAAAAATTTTACCATTTTCCTGTTCAAAACTTTGTAGCTGCAGAACACTACATAGATGCAATCATCTCTCACTTACAATTGGTCAGAAACCAAGTTGCTCACATGGTTATCAAATGGGGTCCATGGTAAAAATCTATATATTTCTGAGGGTCTTTGACATGAAAAAATTTGGGGAGCCCTGCATTAGCCAGTAAAATAAAAGCTTTTAAACTTTTGTTAGACAAAGATTGCATTGGATGTTTTTTCTTCCTCCACTGTGTATGACCAGGCGTCCCGCGGCAGCGGCTGGACGCCCTGTGATGGTAAAACTCAACCAGCCGAGAGAGAAGACTTCTGGCGTGGAAATCAATACAGGCTCACACAGGGTAGATACAGGGGGCACACACGCACACACACACACACACGTATGTATGTACACACACGTCCCTACACACTTACAGACATACACACTCCCAGCGCGTGCCCACACACACACACACACTTGAGGGAGTGTGTCAGCCACGTGCCTCATGTCCAATAAGGGCATTAAGTCTGTCAATAAGAGCCTTTCAAGACTACCAGGGGTTCTATCAACTGACACACACACACACACACACATATGAATACAGAAAATACCCTCATCCACACTCGCTCTTTTTGTCTCTCAATCACACACACACATACACACAGTCTAACTTCCTCACACACTTTGTCCTTTAACCAGACAACACTAGAGAGAAGCCTGAGGCCGTTCCATTTTAATCCACATCACCCACCCCTACCCTAACCCCCCCCCCCACACACACACACACACACACACCTTTTTTCTCCTCTCTTTCTGTCATCTTCTTCACCTTCTCCCTCTCACTCGGTGTCTCTTTCTTTCTCTCTTTCTTCTCTCTCTGTCACTGACTGTCTCCCATGATGAAACCATTCATTCGACACACGCAATATCTCACACGCCACTGATTGGATTTTGGCGAAATTTGGGTAAATGATGCATCTCACCACTGCGTTCCAGCATTTTACAGCAATTACACTGATTGGCCCAAGGGGGACGCTACAATTGCAGGTTAAAACAAGGTGATATCTCTGTTACTGGCTGGCCCAGGGGGCGACTTCATCATTCGTGGGGGGGACAAAATGTTCACTGTTGCCTTGTTTATACGTAAAACAGGGGTTGTGTGTGTGATAATGTGGGTAGAGTGTATAGAGGGCAAAATTGTGTTTGGTTGTGAGAGAGAGAAAGGATGAAAAGAAAGAAGAGAGATAAAGACAGAGAAAAAGAGATTCATTTCAACATGCTTGTAGAAGTCCATCGATGTGAAAAGCCAAAAAGCTTCATGGTATTTCAGTTCATATCCTAGTTTAAGGAATGTCACTTTTCATTAAATACGCTTTGATCAACAGAGTATTGGTATGTGTGAACATGGAAATCAGTCCGTGTGTGTGTGTGTGTGCGTGTGTGTGTGTGTGTGTGTGTGTGTCTACATACCGGGTGCAGCCTAATAATACTTACACTAATACTACTTGTACTAATAACACTTCAAGGGAGGTATTACACAAATGAGAAGCTATATAAAGCCGTTTTTGTCTGAATGAGTCATCCGGTCGGCAGTCTGTCAAGTGAACAGCAGACAGATTCTGGCCTTGGATAAATGGCTTAAGGGCTGCCTGCCTTAGACAGTAAGTGAACTGGCCTACCGAGTTCAAAACCTGTGTTGTTAAGCACCCGACCTGCTGAAGTGTCCTCGAGCAAGACACTGAATCCAATCCAGGGCTGCTGTTCTGTAGCTGGCCCTGACCTCTGACCTCTGACCTCCATGTGGAAAAAGAAAAGAGAATTTTGCTACAGGGATCAATAAATCACATCAATAGTGAAAGGGATACTGAATTCAAAACCACATTGAATTAAAACCGTGGTACTCTTCTATAACAGTAATAATATAAAGGTGTTTTCAAATCTCAAAATCTCTTCAAATCTCTTGAAAAGGAATGCTGAGCCAAAAAAAACATCAAATACAACATAGCTACTCCAAAAAGAGTGAGGTAGCACATCCAAAATGTGAGGCAAAACATTACTCACATTTCACTTGTATATTGGGGCAAATTACTGGTGTGCGCTCTTGGCCTAACCGCTAACAGGTTGTGCTAAGCAAGCAGCTGGGCTAAGCTAGCAGGAAAGTAGCGTTGGCTAAACTTCAGCACCCAAGCAACCAAACACCCAGAAGCCAATCAAGGAACTAAGATACAGCTACAAGCAACACATCCTAAAGAGGCGGACTTCTCATACATACACCAGGCGGCGTGAGTCCATTTTGATTGTTGCAGTTGTGCAGCTGCAAGTACACAACCTCTACTACTGTATAAGCGAGCTAAAAATGAACACAACACTCAAACATACACTCTGTAGATAAGGACATTTTGAAAACATGGTTCATCTGAATACTCCAGGGAAAAAAACGACTCACTTGGTCCTTTGATTCAAAGTTGAGTTTTTGGTAGACGAGTGCCTCGGGTTCCTCGCAGCCTGATTTTAGATTAGTGGCCTTGGTTTGAGAGTGTGTGTGTTACACGGCTGGAACAGTATGGGGACTGAAACCCACTTTAGCTATCGGCATCCTCCATAGTTCTCTTCACGTTGTCATTTTGGCTGATTGCAACCTTGAGTAGAGAGAAAATCTTTAGTCTTTAGTGTGTGTCTAAAATGCGTGACTGAAGACTTGACAAGTGAAGCAGCTGTGTAAGTATGTGAGTGTGTGTGTGTGTGTGTGTGTGTGTGTGTGTGTATGCATGAATGTTTTGAGTCCCTTTTAAGCTCAGTGATTGTGTTGTCCTATTGTTAAGACCCAGAGTGGGCCAAGGAATTTCATTTATCGTGAAATGGATAGGGCTCCTAGAAGAGCCCTCTTCAGAGACAAACACACACACACACACACACACACACACACACACACACACAAATACTCTATAAATAACTACACGGCACACTGGCCATTGTCACAGAGGAAATGCTTGATATTAGACACAAAGGAGAGGGAGGGGGTAGAGGGAGAGAGGAGGAGGGTAGGTAGAAAAAGGAAAAAAGGGTGAGTAAGCACTGAGGAAAGGCATGAGATGCAGAGAAAGAGAGAAATAGAGAAAAGTGGAAGCTGGATGAGCGAGAGAGAGAAACACGAAGAGAGAGATGAGCAAGTGTTTAAAAGCTGGCATGAAACAGAAGCGACGGAGGGGAAGAATCTCAGGCCTCCCATGCTTGTCAGTTCACACACACACACACACACACACAGACTACAAATAAGCTCATGCCATGCGGTTTGTTTGAACATGCAACGGTCAAGGTTCACTGGTAGGTCAGCTGAGGCAGTGGGTGAAGAGGACATGGAAAATAACACACACACACACACACACACACAAAGACACTTGTGGGCAGCTGTCAGTTGGCAGCTAAGCAGGTCTGAAGTAGAACAATGGGGGTGAAGGAGAACAGCGAAGAGTTTCATTGGGGTTAAAACAAGGTTAAGCCTTTAGGTTGTCATGTATGATGACCATACAGTATGGGATATGCCAGGAATCTTGTGTGTGTGTGTGTGTGTGTGTGTGTGTGTGTGTGTGTGTGTGTGTGTGTGTGTCTGTGTGCATGTGTGTGCACACATCCTTCATCTATCCTGTATACAGTACTGTATACATTGTCAGGGACTGTGGACTTCCCATCTCTTACCTCCACGCACTGCAGGTTTTCCAAACTATTCCTCTTGAGGTGCAGAAACAGTATGTCATTATGGAAAGAATATTATCTCATTATTCTATTTGTGGGATACTTAAAGGAAAAGTTCACCCCAAAATTAAAATGAGATTGAATCAAAACCAAGGCACTATTGTAAAGTTGATGGGTGGTTTCCATGAGTGGTTGTAGCCTACTTTGCACTTAAGTAAATAAAGTAGCTAAAGCTCAAACATTACTTATCATAACTCAAATACATCGCTTAAATAACCTAAATCAATCACTTCACAAATGGGATACATTGAAGTGTGGTCAAATAAATCATTATCATAACCAATCATTCCTGTCATTGAACCAGTCATTCAATCACAGTAAAGTTCATACAATTCACTATAGGCAGGTAAAGACAACAAATCAAGAATACTGATAGATTGATGAAATGAATAAAGTACTCATTTAATTGCACTCAGAGAGACAAGAACAAAGAAACCTCCTCAACAGGGGACACAAACGAATGAAGTGTGGGGCAGTAGAGCAGGTAATTAGTACACCTGAGTAGAGCTCGGTTAAAGGGCGCATTTGATTTTGTTGCACTGAATGAGAAGTGGTCAGGTGACCTTAAGACCTCCAACACTGGTTGTACTGGGCAGCTCTCAGGTGTCAATGTGTTGAACTGTGTGAATGTGAAGCAGGGCATCGCTAGAAAAGAGTAAAGTATGATCAGTCGACTTTCCCTGGATAAATAAAGGTTAATATTGAAAAAAAAAAAAAAAAAAAAAAAAAAAAAAACAGTGGCAAATGAGGTGAAATTGACAATGCACTGGCAAATTTTCTTGCTTTACATTTAGGCAACAACAAAACTTTTACAGAGAGTTAACAACTACTGACTTCAGGCAAGAATGTGTTTAGATTGAGGCCAGACTTTGGTCATGGTTAAGTTCCTCATTAGTAGCCAACAAGCAGTACTACTTTGGTGTTGCCATGGACGCTGATTTTATATTACTTTCTATGAAGTACCATCCTCTATTGTGAACAGCCATTCATTCAGATCAGATGCCTTGATGAGGGTTAGTGTAAAGAATTAATACATTTTTGGAACATTATCACCAGTAGTAGAATTACTGAGAGTTAAAGGATAAGGCCGGCGTTTTTTTAATGCATTGCTTACCGTCAATAAATCCTATGAAAATAACAAAATCAGCAATGATTTTGTTTTGCCAACAAGTCTCGTCCATGTAGCCGGTGCCCAATGAAGCCATGTCCCAGCAGCCATAGAACTCCATTGTATTAAAAAGACGATTAAAAACACATCAAAGAGCCATGCTGCTGCTCTGGGCAACATATTTCATCATCACGATGCACCGGGCCAGCTGACCTTTTCCTCAAACAACTTAATAAGCCGGCTGTAAAGACGTTTGCAATCTCAGGAAAGTAGTTCCGTAGCACCGAAAATAGTCCCCGGTGTAATGAAGAATTTGTTCCCATTTGAATTTGATTTGGTAATAACTACAACAGTCTGACTTTCGTGGTAACAGTTAGCGATTTTTAAAATTGAAACTATGTCTTTGTGAGCTGTATTTCAAGGTTTTTAGCTTACAATTGGAGCCAATGACTTCCGAGTTGACGGCTAAAAACGGTACGTGGGAAGTCAGAAAGTAACGGGAGTAGAGCAAACGCATTGTTGATTTTGTTATTTTCATAGGATCTGTTGACGGTAAGCAATGCATTAAAAAACACCAGCCTTATCCTTTAAATAACATTTAACACTCAGTCAGTCATTCTTCTAGCTGTCATCTCAGCAATTTATTAACAAAAACAAACAAAACTCCCAGTGTGTTTGTAAAGCTCCATCATAATTTTCTTTCTTCCCCAACTGCAGACTGCTACAATTACTACAATGCTGTTGAGCGCAAGGATCTTTTTTTTTTTTCCAAGGGCGACCCGTCAATCGAACAGGCAGAACAATAACACATCTCATAGCGAGCAACAGAAAGTGAGAGAGAAAGAAAAGAGAGAGATGAGAGAGGGAGAGGTGAGGTGCAGTCTTTAACACTTAATCCAACCTTTGATCATTTCCAATAGGTTCACCTGCCACGACTCTAAGATCCACTTTAATATGTATGTACACACCGGGGTCACAGAAAAGGTGTGTGCATGCTGCTGAATGCACAAAAATCCCATTAATGATGCATATGTTAAGATGTGCTATGCAAATGAGCACATTCAATCATCATTACTGCATGTTGTGGAGTCACAGAAACCTGACTTGACCCACATGGGCTTGGAATGATAGTCAAGGTAGGTTGGACTGAATTAGGTTTTGGTTGAGCTCAGATCAAAACATATTGGTGAAAAATATCTTTATTGGCAAAATAGGCAAAAAACAAAATATTCCGCCAGGTTCAGTTAAGGTTTGGACAGATTTTTGGGCCTCTTGGGTATTTTTTTTTCTCTTTTTTGTCAGATTTTAGAAATAAACACATTGCAGCCGACTTTGCTTGTTTTGGTTTTATTCCAAAAATAGTTTTACAGCATGAGGTTTTATTGCTTTGGCATATGAGGTTATTAGACTGATGTGGATGCAGACATCTGCTGTAAGACTGTGGCACTTTGAGTCTGTCTGGACTCAAAAGACTGGCCTTTCTAGCATTAAAACCCAGTACATGCCATGCTACTGGATCCTTTTCTATACTTTTTCTCATCTCTTTCCACCAAATGTCTCACAAAACACCCTACAACTAATACAATTGCTAAAGAAGGATGTTCGCTCTCCTTTGAAATGAAAACAGACATTAATCAATCAGACATTGTTTATCCGTGACAATATGTTCCAGGGGTTTTTGTACTCAAAGCCTCTTACATCACCAGGGCATCTTGCTGTACAATACAGCAGGGCACAGTTCAGAGTATTACCATGTAATGCTCTTTTACTGCCCCCTGCCTCCTAACGAAAGGCCATATGAGATTGGTAAGAACGCACAAAGATGCACCGGAAAGAGAGAGATAGAGAAAGAAAGATGGAGAAAAAGAGTTGAGACTAAGGCAGAAAGAGAGTGAGACGGGGAGAGAAAAGAAAGATGACAAGAGAAGGCAGTGTTGCAGGCAGAGAATCTGAGCCTCTGAGAAAAGATAATGTGGATGAAATGTATGATGATAATGGAATATGTTTTAGGAAATGTTTGTTTGGAAGATTACGCGGCTATGGCTTTAAGGATCAGACCAGCCAGCTTCTCCTAATCACCTTACTACAGTATATCAGAGAGGAGAGTGAAATTGAATGTTAGGTTGGATTAAGTTGTAGGCTGCCTTGCAGTTAAAAAGTTGTAAAAACGTATGCAAAAAAACATAAATAAATAAATGTTTGGGGTTCTCTGGAAAATTCTCTCTTCAGTTTGGTTACTAAAAAATTTTGAGGATAAAAAAAAAAACACTTAAAAAACAAGTCCAAGGACGCTCTAATAGCTCCTTTCTCAAAGTGGGGTGCAGGGACACCCAGGGTCCTTGAGGGGGAACCATGGAGACTCCAATAAAGCCAGGATTAGTTGAATTCATTTAATTTACTACAAATGATCTCAGTCAGAGAATGTATGAAGAAGAATAGCTGTTCTAATTATGGGTTTCAGGCCTAGTCCACACTAATCTGGGTAAATTTGAAAACACAGTTTTCGTGTCAAAGGTTTTCTGTCCACAGTAGCATTTTCGAAAAGTCCCCTGTCCACAGTGAACTGCCAAAAACACATAATTTCGTCCATGGGCATGTGCAGGCCACTTGGGCTGCCGCTTTATGCCATTTCCACCGGCTTTCTGCCACCGGCATTTTTAAAAATTTACAGAGCGATCATTAAGAACGAAGTCCGTTAGCATGTGAAGTTTCCCGAAAAATGCCTAAATCAAAAAATGAAGAAGTGTCACGGTAGAGTTGTTCTTCTCTGTTTGGGGCGGCTCTCAACAGATTAAATATCCTATATGGCATCGGCATGAGTGTGTGGTTATTTTCCTTTTTTGGGGCGGCTCTCCAGCCACAACCGCCATTCCTTGAGGCATTGAAACCTGATTGAAACAGCCGACGCAGCCTGGATAGATCACATGACAGTGATACGCCTGAGATCACATGACAATCATCAGTGTGGACCAGGCCTCACACAATACAATATGACATGACTCGATACAAGACACTGTAGCGCTGTAGTTGGATAGTCCAGTGGTGATATTCAACTATCAGGTGACAAAAGGAAGAGTCACTTGACGATTTGTTGCATCTCTACAGAATTAGTAACCCTAACCCTGACATCAACCCTAACCCAGACACTGAATATCTAGACTACTTTTCACACTATTGTATCACCTGAAACTCAGTAGACTTTTTAGTGACACCTTACAGACCCTTGATAGTAAGTTGATTATCAGCATTGGATGATACAATATGATCTGGTACAATATGACGAATTAATCCTCCACGAATTGGTTGAAGTGGCAGAGAGGCAGACATGAGACCACTAAAACAGTCAAAATCCTAACATCCATACTAGACTAAGGTTATGATGTAATTTCAAGACAGCAGGCACTAGGTGAACCAAAAGTAAAGGCACATGCCAGGAATTATTATTAAAAAAAAAAAGATGTTTCATAAACATAATCTCAGAGTTTGAGCCCTTGGTGACCTGAGGGTATAATCTCCCCAAAGACCACTCAATCCTCATCTTCCTCCTCCTAATCCTACTCTTCCTCATCCTCAACCCCCTCTCCTCCTCCCCCCTTCATCTTCAGACCTCCGGCTCCATCTTACACACACACACGCAGACACCACAGGCTCTTCCAATTTATCAATCGCTGAGGTCCGTCTCCAGGAGGAAGGATCATTCACACAAATGTCGAAACAAGCACACAGCCACTTTCCTCTTGCCTGACACTTATTCGTTATGAATGATCTTGAAATAGCCATTGCGAGAAACTCTTCCTCTTCCTCTTCCAGCGCACAAAATGCAGTGTAGAGGCCGGTAGAAGCTGCCAGTCTTCTTGTCAGCGGTCTAATTTGTTTACGGTCATCATATCAACATCTCAAAATGAATCTGGTAATGATTTATTGATGTTAAAATGCTGCATGTAGCACTTTTAAATAGGCCTGCAACTTATAGGAGCTGAAGTGGCTTGTGAGCACGTCCAAGGCTGCCAAAAGTGCACACACACACGCACACTCCGTGGATTACCCTCATTCCCTGCCCCTAACCCAAACCTTAACCCCTACTTCCAACCCTAACCCTAATTCTAACCCTAAACTTGAAAATGTCTCCTATTTAAAAAGGACAAGCATAAAAAAAAATAGCTTCACTTCCTAAAAGTCATCACTTCTTATGTCCAGAACTCAAGCTGCTGTATTGTAATAAGATACAAAGAAACTTTAATGATCCACGTGGGGAAATTGGTTCATTGCAGCAACAAAAGAACAGGATACAGAAGAAATAAAACAGATTGAAGATAATATGGCAGAAATTGAAGAAAAATACAACAAACAGAACATACTGAAGATAAAGTGCACAATCATCCATTATCTCTCTCTCTCACTCACACACACACACACACACACACAGCCGATCGGTTACAGAGTGCCTCAGTTCTTCAGAGGGTTGAAGGAGGAGAGTAATAACACAAACTGACAAACAAGATGGCCGCCGAGTGCTCTCCTGATGAGAGCCTAAATTGAGTGGACGCAGGTCCCGGTTAAGCCCGGCTGTGCTTTTTGCCAGGGGAAGGTTTTAAGGGGACGGACCGAGCCGATACGCGCTGATTGAATGCCCTCCCTCCACCACCCCCCCCACCCCCCTTCACCCCCTTGTCATTATAACACAGCCTCTCCTTGAGAACTAAATCTACTTATGATTGTTTTTTATTTCTTTTTCATATTTTCCTTATCATTTTCTTTAATTCAAAAGGACAATCTGGACGTCGTAATCCATCACGGATTTAACGATTTCCCCATACGCCCGGCCCGCCCCGCCCCTCCAGAAGCAAAATAATCATAATGATTTAGGACTTGGGACCTGACTCAAGGGGGATGGAGAGGAGAGAGATGAGAAAGAAAGAAAGAAAAAGAAAGAAAGAAAGAAAGGGGGGATAGATGAAGGGGAAGAGTGACAGGATGATGAAGAGAGAGATGAGAGAGAGAGGGAGAACAGAGACGAGGAGAGATGAGAGGGAGGAGGGGGGAGGGACGGGTTCAAAGAAGTCTCTTATTAATCAAGACGAGGAATAAAACGACGTTGTAATATTCACAAATGGTGCCCACGCTGTGCGCCCCCCCCAACACACACACACACACACACACACACACACCACCCCACCCCTTTGCCTTGATAGTATTAGAAAAATGAAAACTAAATCTTTAGATTAGAAAGATTGGAAAAATTGAATTACGGCGGTCACGCGGGGGCCGAGTTGGATGAGCGAGAGGCAAATCTTCATCTGGGACGGAGCGGGGGGGTGGGGGGGGGGGGGGGTGGGGGTAAGTATGATGAAAAATGAAATACAGTATATTTGAGGGATGGGGGGATGGATGGATGGAGGATGAGAAGCAGGGGTGCAACATGGAGAGAAAGGGTTTTTTGAATATAGTGAAGAAGAAGATAGTGATGATAGTGATGACACCCGCCTCAGGGTTGGGGTGGTATCAGGGTGGGGCATCAGGGTGGGGCATCAGGGTGACAACATCTAAGGGGATGTAATTCTTTGCTGTTACAGTAAAAAAAAAACAGCATTTGAGATTAGATTTGCTAAAGAAATATCACTCAAAAACATGTCAGAAGGGAAAAGGTGTTTCATTTTTGCATAATTCTGCACATACAATGATGAAAGCATTTCACTGAAAGGCTTCACATCAGCTTCACATGTTCATATCTTTCATCTTTCTTCAGGGCAGATAGAAAGCAACACTGGAGCGAACATGTTTTGCCTCCAGGCTTCATCAGCTTCTCTCATCCTCCTAACACACTCATCATTTTATACATCAGTGACGGTTAACACTGATTGCAGGTAATGACAGTAGCACTAATCAAATTACCGGGCGTAAATTGCTTGTTTAGCTGTATATGTTGTATATGATGCTGCATGGCAAATGATATTCCAAAGGGAAATGTATTTTCTAATGAACGGTCATTCTGTAAGAGAAACCCAAAAGTAACTGAAAATTATTGATTACATTACAAAGTTTATACAATTCATTCCCTGTTTTGTTTTCTGCTGTCTACCTGAGAGATAATCATATATTTTATTTTATTTTACAGCAATTTATATACAGGACAAGTGCCTTCTATAGTGTGCCACCTTGTTTTGGGCAAATTTTTAATAAATTATGACCTACAGTGTATATAAAAAAACTGCAATAAACCAAAAAGTATGAAGAATTTGTTCAATATTTCAGCCAAGAAAGATCTCATTCCTAGACCTACACCCAAGATCTATAGATCAATCACATGTATATCATTTAATCAACTCTGACTACACCACTGTTTGAAGTAAAAAACCTGTAGTTTATTTTGGTTCCCAACACTTTGTGGACACTCGACTGTCTTTAAGAGTATTTTTCCCGCATTTATTCACCCACCAATTCCACGCACACCGGCTGATTTCACTGATTAGTTCCTCCTCTCCGGTTCAAGGAGGGCTAATCAGTGAAATCACCTGCTGTAATCTCTGGTTGGAACGAGTCATTCATATTCTGATTCAAAACTCTTCCAAATGTTCTCCTCTACCTTTATGTACTCAATTCTGGTCCTCGAGGTTCGGTGTCCTGCAGGTTTTTGTTCCTCCCCGATGGTTAACAAGCCACACCTGACAGACCAGGTGTGGCTCGTTAACCATCGGGGAGGAACAAAGAACCACACGACACCGGCACGGCCACCATATAAAGACATTTTACTTTCAACTTGAATTGAAAAATTAAACTAAGGCTGCAGTTTAATAACTGGCACAAACACATCTATTCAGAAAGATCTGTCTCCACAATTCATTAAGTTTCCATTCATTAACTGACTTGAAAGGGAACTGGCCCCGTCCTTGACCTTACATGCCCTGTTGCTGTGAACCAACTCCTATTTCAAAAGCAAGGGCGCCCTCTAGAGGTAAAGAGGGCAGTGCAGGGGGGGAGAGACAGCTTCCCCTCCACTCTCTCTGTCTACTGATAAAGAGATTGTGTCTTACAAATATGTCCTGATTTGATTTGAGTGTAAGAAGATTGACCAGCAGCAGGATAAGCTGTGGCATTCATGAAAATTATGGAAAATTGTTGGAAAATCATTTATTTATTAATGAGTATTTGTAATGGGTAGAAATTTAAATATTGATGTATTTTTGAGGCTGCCTGAGGATAAAAGAATGAAAGTGACTCTTTTATTCTTGATGTTGATGATGTTGATGATGATGATGATGATGATGATGATGATGATGATGGATAAGTCTTTGGCCACAAGATGGTGCTCTACGTCAGGCTTTCAACTTCTGACCTGTTGAAAGTGACATGAGTACAGTAACACTGAGAGGAAAGTGGTAACTCCATCACATGGCTTGGTTTAATAAGTGGTGAAGGATGAGAGGTTTCTTATGTGAGATAGAAGTCAATTTTATTCCATTGTGCAAAATGGTGGACCATCTGCAGTGCATGTGGTAGGTTTTCCATTTAAATCCAGTTCAAAGTTTTCTTTCAGGCTGCCATTCTGGCTTTGTTTCCCTCAAGGTTGCTTGCATGAAAGCATAGTATTTCAAATATTTTCTATTTGTTCACATTGTTTTCTAATATCGTAGGTCTGGATAATATTCTGAGCCACCTTACATTGGCTCCCATAATTGTTTTCAATAGTTGAGTGGTTGGTGGCTTTGCTCCAGCTTAAATCTCAGAGCTTTGAACTTCCTGTACAGAACTATAGCTTTAGATCTAAAACTCCTTTTACTGTTTCAAAGACAAGATCAAGACAAAAGCTTTCATCATCAGGACCCATGAACCTGGGAATAACCTGTCTGAGGATCTGAGGAAAACACAAAGTCTGTATTTGTGTGCTTTGTAACTTGTGTCTTTTATGACACAAGTTAAAAATCTGTCTTATAAACCTGCATTTGACTGTTAAGTTGTTATTGCTCTCATTATACCATATAGGCCTTTAGTAGTATTGTTGATTTGTTTCAAGGTGACCAGCAGCTTAGTTGTCCCTTTGGCTTCAATTTGATTGTCTACCTAGCAGTCAATGAACAGCTGAATGAATTTTTAAGATCATTTTGTTTTGAACAGAAATTTATTTTGTAATTAAAAAATATTCAAGTTTATGTTCTGCTGATCAGGCCATGGAGCCAGCAATAATTCTTCAATTTCTTAACTTATAAGTTTAGTGATGTAATTGTTTTGCTCTTTTTATTTGCTCCACTTTTTAACACTGAGGCAAACTGCTGCACATGTACAGTTTTATATTTCTGTCTGCATTTCTCACATCGTCCACCAGGTGTCCTCACAGACCATCATCATATTCTGTTGCTGATGAGAACATCATTTGCAGGGTCGGTTAAACTGCCCTTAAAATGCAATTTTATACATAACTGATGATCTTATTCACCAGTGACAAAGTGCTTACTTTAATTTGGCAATATAATCTGATTACTTTGTTCATTTTTGATTTAATTATCCCATTAATCTGTAGAGAATGAAGTTAAACAGACCATTTATTCCAATTCACAGCCTGAAATTGTAATAGCATCATGATCGTTATCGCAGCCATTATCAGCCATGCTCTCAAACTGTGTCATTCACATCGCCATGATCTCACTATCTGCATGCCTTTATCTGTTCAGACGCTTCCATCTAATCTGATTAGCGTATTTTCCAGAAATTTAAACAGATTACAGTTACCATTCTTTGTAATCAGATTATTATATGGAGGGAGAGAGAGAGAGAGAGAGAGAGAGAGAGAGAGAGAGAGAGAGAGAGAGAGAGAGGATTAAATGGATTAAATTCTAATATCCACCACCAGGGGCCCTCAGTGATCTGTGCCATCTCTGTAGCTGCCAGCAAACAGCTCAGTCATGTTGTTCCTGATCAGCTGTGAGCTGATGCAAAAGCTGTTTTTAGTGTTTTGTCACGCAATCCCAGCAGTGATGCTCTCAGCGGCGATTTGAAAAGCCAAAGCCTCGGTTTGCATGAGGCGTCTGCTGCTAAAACCATCCAGCAGCTGATTAATGCCTTTTGACTCCTGAGTATTATTGACTTGCAGGCAAATGGAAGAAGAAGAAGAAAAAAAAAATCAGCAGCATTGAATTAAGACTGGCAGTTTTATCACCGTATATTACTGAGAACTGGCTGGCTGTTTCCAACCAAGTCATCCCTTATTCATTTAGTCACTCAGTCAGTCATTCAGGCAGGCAGTCATTCATTCATTCAGTCAGTCAGTCAGTCAGCTAGTCATTCATTCATTCATTCATTCATTCAGTCAGTCAGTCATTCATTCAGTCATTCATTCATCCATTCAGTCAATTAGTCAGTCAATCATTCAGTCAGTCATTCAGTCATTCATTCATTCATTCCTTCATTCAGTCATTCTTTCATTCATTCATTCAGTCAGTCATTCATTCAGTCATTCAGTCAGTCTTTCATTCATTCATTCATTCATTCATTCTTTCAGTCATTCAGTCAGTCAGTCATTCATTCATTCAGTCAATCATTCAGTTAGTGATTCATTCAGCCATTCATTCATTCAGTCAGTCATTCATTAATTCATTCAGTCAGTCATTCATTCAGTCATTCAGCAGTCTTTCATTCATTCATTCATTCTTTCAGTCATTCAGTCAGTCAGTCATTCATTCATTCAGTCAATCATTCAGTTAGTTAGTGATTCATTCAGCCATTCATTGAGCCAGTCAGTCATTCATTCAGTCATTCATTCATTCAGTCAGTCAGTCAGTCATTCGGTCACAGAACACAAAGCATTAAACTATCCTTGGCAGTAATATTCAAATCATCATCTGTAAAGAGGGGGAAAAAAACATTAAAACCGATAGAGAGGCGGGGTCTGGTTTGGTCTGGTTTGGTTTGGTCTGGTTTGGTTTGGTCTGGTTTGGTCTGGTCTGGTTTGGTTTGGGTTGGTTTGGTCTGGTCTGGTTTGGTTTGGTCTGGTTTGGTTTGGTTTGGTTTGGTTTGGTCTGGTTTGGTCTGGTTTGGTTTGGTTTGGTTTGGTCTGGTCTGGTCTGGTTTGGTTTGGTTTGGTTTGGTCTGGTTTGGTCTGGTTTGGTCTGGTTTGGTTTGGGAGAGTGACAGAAGCTGAATCCTCATTCAGACAGACAGATTGACAGCCCGGCTCTCTGTAGCTTCGCTGTTATCAACATCACCAACGTCAGTGGCTTCAGTCCCTAAGACCTGCATGCAGGCATTTTGCTGTAAAAATAACAAGCTTATGTAATGGACTGTACAAAAACCTCCAGAGACCACATGAGCACGCACAAGGTGATGTGGTTTGGGACGAAGGATTCGAACCAGCAACCTGTCCTCAGAGTGCTGGTCCTGTCGGCTCCGCTGATGCATGACAGTTTGCTTTGTGAGGAGCGTTAAAATGATCCTCCCTCCCCTGCAGGGCGTGGAAATGTAAACCCGGATTAATGGGTCATTAGACATGTACCATTTTTTATTATCCCGCAAAGAGAATTATGCTTCGATTTTTTCCCCCTGCCTCCCTGCATGTGTGTGTGTGTGAGAGAGAGAGAGAGAGGGAGAGGGAGAGAGAGAGAGATTTGTACAAAAATTCACCCTCAGCATTCTCTTAGAGATAAAGTACTATTTAATATTCATATTCCTATCATCCATCCATGATGAGATATCCTCCACACGTGATGACTGTGTTTGCTGACATGAATGAAAACCCCAATTAGGAAAAAAAAATGTTATTTGATATTTTGAATATTGAACATATTGATAGGTTAATAGACTTTTACAACACACATCTACATGCCTAGATGTCCTTTATGTGCATTTGTATGACCATTTGTAGACGTACATTCACACATCCTGTATATATACAGTATGTCTGTATAGAGTGTATAGAGCAGTATAAAGCAGATATATAACATGGGTGGAACTACAATTACAGTAATACATTCATTTATCTTGCACTTTGTTCCATTCAGAGGGGGATAAAATAATTTAGCATTGGAGGAATTTGAACAATGCTGTTCAAATTCAGTAACATAATCTGATCACTTGCAAATACTTTGGATTGCTTAGCTCCCAAAATCTGTACAATATGAATACTGCCCAGTTTATTACTGTTTACAGATTAACTACTGAAATGGCCCAGCAGTATTCCAAGATGGGGCTTCTCCCAATCAGAATGCACTTGCTGCACTGTCTGCACTCACTGTACCTCCGCCCCGCCTTGCTGCTGAAACTTGGCTTTTGAAACAAAAGATCTTTTCTCCCATTGGCACCAGTGAGCTCACAATCACACACACACACACACACACACACACACACACACTCGCACACACACACACACACACACACACACACACACACATACACTTTGTATTTCCCTCACGTTTTCCTAGTCAGTAGTTGGTTTTGGAGAGAGAGAGTGTGAGAAAGAGAGAGAGAGAGAGAGAGAGAGAGAGTGTGTGTGTGTGTGTGTGTGTGTGTGCATGTGCGTGTGTGTGTGTGTGTGTGTGTGTGTGTCTGTCTGGGGCCTGTCCCAGGGTCTGCCAACTGTGGTCTGTGGATAGATTGCATAATGCGATTAGACTGCAGGAATCTGAGAAAGAAGTCCTATTGTTCACAACCATGTGAGAGAGAGAGAGAAAGAGAGAGAGAGAGAGAGAGAGAGAGAGAGAGAGAGAGAGCCTGTTGTTGGAGACCATGTGACACAAGGTCAGAGTTCAAACGCACAGGAACGACAACATGGGGCCAGAAGGTAGATGGAGAGAGAGAGAGAGAGAGAGAGAGAGAGAGAGAGACAGTCGAACATCATATTATATTATTATTATATTAGTCCTCAGTCAATTAACTTCGATCTTCAGCTCTTTGTCTTTTCTTCCTTTCTTTGTTTTTCTTTTTTTCTTTCCTGAAATTGAAATTCAGAACACATAAGACACGGAAATAAAGATCAAGGATAACAGGAAAAAGTGTCAAGTGCAAGATGGCATACAAGTCACATCATTCACCATCAGTCACCCAGGAAAGACTGACAAAGCATATTTAAAGTTGGTATAACTTTTAAACATCAATATATCATTGTCAAATTAATTGTGATACCTTGATATAACTACTGTAAACAAATGAGACGATTGGTCGCCTCTATCTCTATCTCTATCTGTTGTATTGTTAGTGCTAGTGTCTCTCAAAATTAAGACTACATTTCCCATAAACCCTGTTGCTGCCTGTCACAAAGACGATCTTGTTGTGTCAAAGGTTTTCTCTTTTGCTAAACACTCTAATCACTTTTTTTTACTATCCAACATTGTCACGTGTGATCATCCAAATAGCCCATAATTCCAAGCGGCGCCCCTGCTGTCACAGTTAAGAGTGTTGAAACCTCAGCATCAGGCTGAAAGATATCACACTAGCATCTGAACACCACTTCAAACTCTCGCACTGTGAGTCTGCAGTCGGTACGCTGACTTTTCAACTCTTGCTGTACACTTCAAAACTCCCAAGATGCAGAACAGAAAGACGAAAGAGAAGAAGATGAGAAAACAAGAGCTGAAACTAAATAAAAAAGACAGTTGAGCTATCACTAATTTCCCCATAGAGCGGTGTGTAATGGTTTCTTATGGAAGGTTCTGAGTGTGTGTGTGTGTGTGTGTGTGCAGCCTTGGGTTAGAAGCAGCAGTATCAGACCACTTTGTCTATTAATAATTAAACTTTAATGGTCGATACAGCCCGCGAGGCTGAGAGCTTTGCAGGATACACCGGGGGCTTTGCTCTGCGCCGCGGACAGAAAGATGGAGAGACAGAAACAGAGAGAGACGGAGACAATGAGAGAAATGTGATGAGCGAAAGTTAAAAGAATGAAAAAGAATCCCAAATCTCACTGTTTTCATTTCTGACTGCATCAAGAAGTGAGCAGCTGAGCTCGATGCAGTGGGTGATTAAAAGTTTGGAAACACCTCGACTTTTGCCAAAAAAGGTGTTGGCATCAAGCAGATTGTGTGGAGTCTCATATCAACAAACATGGCTTCCTCCACGCTACTGTGAAGCTTCAAAAGAGTGGACACATACTGTAGGAAACACTGTTGAACTTTCTTTCTTTCTTTCTTTCTTTCTTTCTCTCTGTCCCACAGTTCCCACCGTGGCCCTGATGTAAAATTCCCTGACTTTTCCATGACTTTCCATAACTAAAGTCGGAGCGCTTCTATATAAACATTTCATCCCTTCCTGGTTTGTTTATGTGGTTTTCTGGTATCTGCTACAGATGGCCAAGGCAAGGCAAACTTTATTTATATAGCACATTTCATACACAGGACAAATTCAATGTGTTAATATTCTTTTATCATACTCCAGTATAGGAACGAACCTCTACAAATGTGATTTTACGCATTCCAGCATAGGAATGACCCTCTATATTTACAGGAACGACACACACACACACACACACACACACACAGACACACACACACACACACACACACAGATGGGCTGAGAAAACCAGCTGAGAACCACCAGCTCATGTGTGGAAATACATTCTGTGTATGATATATTGTAAAGTGACCCATTTGTTAAATTCTCTGATATTCCCAGAGAATTTGTCAGATTCATATCCCTTTCATGCTTCTTTCCCCTTCATTCCTTGCTTCCTTCTTTCCTTCATTTGATTTTTCATTCCTCCCTTCCCTCCTTCCCATGCTCTTATCCTTTATTCCTTCCCTCCTTATCGGGCCAATGCGTAGGAAGACTTCTTCTTGGCGAACTACTTTGCTTTATGGTCTTGCAGTAGCATGCATATCTCTGTGTGTGTGTGTGGGTGTGTGCGCGTGTGTGTGAGAAAGAGAGCTCTTACTGTAACAGCCATATGATGCCTGATCAGCATTTTAACCACGCAGGGAGAAGAGCTACGAGGCTTTAACACACTCTATGGGCCTGATTCACATGCACACACACATGAAAACACACACACATGCACACACACAGACACACACCCCCGCTGGCACTGATTCATGCACACACACATACATATGCACACATAAAGACAGTCGAGGTATGGATTCAACCCCACACACACACACACACACACACACACACACAGTGTAGCCTATAGGAGCCACATGGTTTTATGCATGGATCATTATTGATGAGCTCAGCAGGGAGAAGAGAGACAAAATGGGGCCATTAACATTCTGCTGAAGACATTCTGCTGGCTGAAGATGTCTGAAAACCACCACAGACACGACCGCTAACAGTAACACACAACCAGTTAGCTTTGCATATCAAAAGTCGTCACTTGTGGGCGTTTTCATTGGGTGTGCTCTTGGGTCAAGCATCAAGTTTGTTTAACAGTATTTGTTTATGTCGATCTATTATTCCCAAATAAAATTCCTACTCGTGTCTGGAAAATGTAATCTTGAAATGATGCTTTACTAGCAAGCTAGCTAGCTACGTGTCTACAGCTATTTGGATGTGATGGGACAGGCGGGCTAGCGAGCTAACAGTACTTGTTCAGCCTACTAGAGCTAAACTTAGCTGCTAGAATATTTGAGGCTACTTCAGCGTTAAAAACGAGGAAGACCAACAACAATCTGTCACTTTCCTCCAGACATTATTTCATTGTCAAGATCTTTATAAACTGACAGAGATGGGTCATAGAATTTGGGAATTCATAGACAAAGTGGAAGAAAAATGCAATGACAGGGATAATTTGAGTGCCGGATTTTTGCCCCAGTGTGATTGGTTCTCACGCTGTGTCTGCCATGCTCATTTGCATAATAGTAAAAATTTTTCAGCTTTTCTCATCACATCGCAGGCCTGGTTCACATCGCCACCTATCCCATCATGCCACGCACACACAGTTGTTCACTTCTCATAGACATTGAGCTCAAAGAGGTCGAAGAGAGCGAAGGCACAGGAAAATGCAGCACGCCTTGAGCGTTTTAATGGCTCCAGTAATAATTACAAATCCTTTTCTGTGATTGATTCAACTTGTCTGAGGCAATGGAACTGATCCTTTCAAAGACCACAAATCCTACTCCTCATGTACCTCAGGGAAAGAGGCTACAGCAGGAAAAATAATATAAAGCTCTATATCGTATTCTCTATATAAGCGTTTTTGAAAAATCCAATCTTCCTATAACTTTGATCCATTTGAGTATCAAATTGATGTATGTTATAGGAAGATGGTTCCATACTACGATATATATACTATGAATTTATGTCATAAAGATTTATGTCAGCCTTAAAAGGTGGATAAACTCTATTCAAAGCTGGGTAAGCTGAGTTCAGGTGGGTTTACCTCCACTGCATCCCTGCATATATACCTATATGTTTATATACTCATGTAATTTACTTATTCTTATTTCATTTCAACACTGCAAGGAGGAGAAGTTCTGGTCATTATAACTCAACTGATTCAGTTGTTTTGTGTTGACTAAATTGTGGTCAGACTCAAGTCATTTCTCTCCGCCTCAGCAGTCTAGTCTGGGTTTTATGGCAGCTCTCTAGTCTAGTCTTGTTTATTTGTATAGCCCCTTATCACAAGCATGTCTCAAAGGGCTTTACATAGCATCATATACAGTATATGTCATATACATACTACATCATATATTTACATACACATCATATAGGTTACATACTTCATATACATACTACATGCAACAGTACTAACCACTGAACCACCGTGCTGCCCTAATTATAAGTAATTTATGATGTCATCAATCAGCGCCGGCTAAAAGACCCTGAAAGACTGAGACATCACATAGAACAAAGTAGCATTATCTTCTGAGTATCTGTGATGCCTCCAGTCTGCTTCCCAAGTCTCCCAGTTACAGAAGAGACGATGCTGGGAAAAGCAGGACAAGAGGAGAAAGGCGTGTGTGTGTGTGTGTGTGTGTGTGTGTGTGTGTGTGTGTGTGTGTGTGTGTGTGTGTGTGTGACTGGTAGATTAATTCAGTACTGGGCTGGGTTAGGTTAGATTCTTAAAGGGAGTCGAAAGCAGGCAGCAGGAATCAGTATTCCCTTTGTTAATAATCAATATATTGATTTATAACAAGAAATGTGCAATATACAGCACTTCTTACACAGCAAAAATCAAGGATTGAAGTTTTTTTCTATCTTGTATTCAGATTTATCAAGATATTTTAAGTCAGAGAAAAAGGCTGTAAACATTGATATTTTTGTTTATGTGTTGAGAAACCTGTTAAAAATACACTTCAGCACTACTAAACAACAAAAGCACTGCAGACAACCTGAAATTCATCAGTTAATATGATTCCACCCTCAAAAGCCGAACTGTTTTGTCAGCAGAAGTCTGAAGAAGTCTCCTAACTTTAATGCTATATAGTCCATAATGTGCTTTGCTTTCATGCCAGCGATCGTTTAGTTAGAGTGGGTGGTGTGTGTGTTTTTTTTCTAATGGTGGATATCTTGTTTTGGAGGAAAACTCTTCCATTTACAGCAGGTCATTAGCCATCCGCAAATGGATTACAATTGGAAGGCAACTTCCCCGACCAGACAGCTTATAGCTCTGTTGGCCTGGGTAGTGCCTCCCAATGCATCACACACACACACACACACACACACACACACACACACACACACTGCAGCAACAGTCTAATCGACAGTCTGGAAGTTTTCCTGCTGATGACAGACTTTTCTTCTTTTTTCGAATCAACCACTCTCGTCCTTCATCTCTCTGTCGTTCCTCCTCCCCTCTTCTCTCTGTAGTGGTCTGACTTCAGACACACACACACACACACACACACACACACACACACCTCTTTGTATTTCTTTCTTTCTTTCTTGTGTATCAACTTTATCAACTTTCTTGTTTATCGACTGTTTCACAACTCTCTCGTTCCTGACTTTTCTTCAACATGATGCAGCAGTTTTTGTGTTATAAACAGAAGAAGAAGAACTGGGTAGTTGGCATGAGAAGTGATTGTAGGATCACCAGAAATTGTGAAAAGATTTTTGATTGTAGATTTGTGATACTGCCTGTTGCTGCCAGCGTTCCTCACCTAAACCGCCTCAAAAAACGGCCTAATACATCGTCGCCTTACAGCTACCGCGCCGCACCGCTCTCCAGCCCGTGTCTGCATCTGTGAGCCTCATGGGAAATTTCCCTCCACTGCAGACAGAGACGGGGAGAGACACACCCATACAACACAACGCCCTGCGGTACAGATTGAGAGAGACAAAGGGATGGAAAGAGGGAGAAAGAGAGAGAAGAGGAGGGGAGAGATAGAGCAATGAAGAGAGAGAGTGAGTCAGCATTTGTATGAGTGAGTAAATGAATGAGTGCGTGTGTATGAAAGTGAATCTTGCAAGTGGATATGAAAGAGTGTGTGTTGCTGTGGAGGGAGAGAAGAGGGGAGGGGAGGGGGAGCGATAGAGAGATGAAGGAGGGGGGCGCTTGATTAGAAAACAGGAGAATAGTCCATCATCAGCAGGAAAACTCCCAGACTGCCGATTAGACTGTTGCTGCAGTGTGTTTGTGTGTGTGTGTGTGTGTGTGTCTGTGACTGTGCACTATATGCGGTGTGTGTCCACTTGCGCCACAACAGTGAAAGGCTTTTATGGAAATAGAAACCATTAGTCCACCGATCCAAACTGCTGAACGCTGCCGTTTAGCGACCGCTGCCTTGACGGATGTTGTCGTTTTTTTTATTGCTCCTCTGTGATTAACAGCTGTAGTCCTTCAGTACTTTCCATTTCTGTCTGTTCAGCTCCTCTCGAAGAAGGAGGAGAGTTACTCAGAGTGAGAGGCGCTTGGAGGTGTTACAGTTAAAGCGGTAATCCACGAGTTCCTCGTTTTGCTGCGGTGTTTCTGCACTGCTCTTCCCAGAGATCACCTGTCAATCAAACAGTGTGTCCAGTACTGTGACTGGACAGTTCTTCTTCTGTTTATTCTAAATAAACTGTTGCATCACTCTCTGTGCACCAGAGGATTTTCCCCCAGAAAACATACTATATAGGCTATAGGTTGAATCACTATTGTGTTATATCAATCTGTGATAGAGTAGTAAAACACATTTGTTTATATAAAAGTGTTGTGGATTGTTAGTTTACAGTCAGTCAGTCACACAGACAGAGGGAGACAGACAGAAAGCCAGAGAACTGGTGTTTTGTCTTCTAACACGCCCACAGTCAACTTGCTGTCTCAATAAATCCTACTGGTATTATGTCAGCTAGACACACACACACACACACACACACACACACTGTACACACGAGAAGCACACACCCACACATACACACAGATGCAGCGAAACTTGCATACAGATAGGCTGCTCAAATTGTACACACACAGAGGAACATGTACAAACAGATATTCACACACTCAAATCATGTCAAACACACACACAGACACACACAGACACACATATTGTCATTTCTAGCCCTGCTCTCAAACAGTAATCAGTGCTGATAATAATAATTGGTGTATTTTTATCCTACTTTTTTTTTTTTTTTACAGTAACTCATACTAAAGATGCCATTTGTACATGTAGGATTTTCTGATTATGTCATCGCTGTCAGTTAAGTGTAAATCACTAATAAGCTGTCAAAAGAAGTGACTGTTGCTGTTGCACAGTAACCCAAATTGTTTGCTTCACATCGTATCTTATTTCATATCGTATCGTATCTTATAAGTGGACTTACCATCTTCTGTCCCATTTTATTTAACTTTAAATAAATGATTTTTTTTTGCACAACTGAACAGACAGACTCCAACATAATGAATGAACAGTATCTAAGTGGTGTGAAGCACTCTTTACTCAAATCCATCATTCTCACTAGCTAAATGCTATATAGCTGCTATGAGACATGTCTGCATCTTTATTGTGTGTGTGTGTGTGTGTGTATGCGTATAAGTATAAGTATATGTATATGTCTGTGTGTGTCTTTGTGGTGTGTCTGTTTATGTGTGCACACATGTATTTGTATGTGTGTATATGTGTGTTTGTGTGCATGCCTGTGTGCATGTTCCTCAATGTGTTATGTGTGTGTGTGTGTGTGTGTGTGTGTGTGTGTGTGTGTGTGTGTGTCTGTGTGTGCGGCAGGTAATCAGGGTGATTTATCTGTCAGAGAATCAATCAACAGCATATTGATCAGCTCTATAAAACGCCTACACACACACACACACATACACATACACATACACACCTACACACACACACACACATACACACACACACACACATACACACAAACACACACACACTCCAGGAACCATCTGGAGCAATAAATGTACTGTATGTGCAGCACGCATGCATGCTCTAACAGCAGGTGCACACACACACACACACACACACACAGTCTCCTGCATTTCCTGGGGCGATGAGGTTGTTGTTTTGTAGTTCAGTTGTGTACATACTGTATGGGTACGAGTGTGTGCATGCATGTGAGCAAGATTTACGCATTTGTGTGTATGCAGCCATGTGTGCATGTATGTGTATTTGTGTATGTGTGTGTGTGTGTGTGTGTGTGACTCAACTGCACTCATCACTTTCCATTAGATTTCTCATCCATCTGTAATGCAGCCCACATGCAGCTAGATACCTCCGCCATGGGGAGAAGGGAAGCAGTTTCTCTCCTGTATTTATTCAGTAGTGATGGTGAAACAGCAGGAACACAGAAAACTATCAAAGGTAAAATCTTTTTTTTTTCAAATATGCATAAGTTGTGCCCTTATGATAATAAGTCTAGCCCTAAACCTCTTAGTGCTGCAACCTAGACTTGAACTAAAACTGCAAACAAAACTAGACGCACTAAAATCAAATTTGTCAGGGAGTCTGCAGGTTCTGAAAGTCTTAAAATGTCTTTAATCATATTAGCCAAATGTAACGTCTTGAATAAAGTTAAATAAAGCATTTTAACCCTTAAATTCAATTTTAGAGGTCTTAAAAATGTTTTCAATCAGTCCAGTCAGGGAGACCTAACATTCTTACAGTTCTTTGAGCTGTTTTTATTTTCACCTTTGATATCACATCCCAGCTGGTATTAAAAATGTCATTAACAGTCTGAAATTGAACTCGATGACACTTGCAGACACTCAGACACTGTGTAATTCATGACGAAGATTCAGGAAGAGAGATTCACACATTCTACTAATCTAATTTCCTTACAGTGGTACGCTCGGATCCCCGGATTTATTTCTCTCCTAATGGGAATGTTGGTCATGACCCCTTATCCAATCATCCTTTCGTCCAGTCCTGCTGCCTGTATGGGTACATCACCCAGTACGCACCCCTCCCACCCCCCCCACCCCCCCCCTCCCCCAGCTCAGTTCAGTTGCCTTTCAGTCATGTCCCACCACTTCCTCATTCTCCTCCTGAGTCACATCCATGTTACATCCCTACTCTCTCAAATCCAGTCCACTGTACACAACCCTGACCCGCTGCGTTAGCACCAAAAAATATGCAAAACGGTACTTTTTTTTCCCCATAAAGGTGCCGCATGTAGCATTTTAACATCAATAAATCATTATCACATTCATTTTGAGACATTACTGTAATTACGGTAAACGGGGAAAAACTGCTGGATTGCTTTACGGCACAAAATAGGAAGAGGTCGCTGTTTTTCCAGCACAAACAAAGCTAAGGATTTCAGAGTTTCTCACTACAGATGGTAGAATGACTGAAAGGCCGATGGAAAGATCAGTTCCAACATGTTTATCCTCTTCAGTAAAGTGAAAGATCCTCAAGTTGTTTTTCTTCCCTTCTCTTGTCATTCTTTCCATTCATCCATCCTCCCACTCCTCCTTGCTCATCTCTAAATCTCTGGGACAATATTTGCGCCGTTTCTCATTTTTACTGCTCATCAGCGTCACGTGCAGCCAGCCCAGCGGTCGTAAATTATGAATTGATTTTGCGTGGGCGCGAGCGCGTTCGCCGTGATTTATGGCGAGAGCGAGGGAAGAGGCGGGAGAGGAGGATGAGGAGCAGAGAGGAGAGGACAGACGAGAGGAGGAAGAGGAGGAGGTGAAGGACTCATTGTGATGGAGCACAGGCGGAGCAGACGCGGCTCACACACTCCCCTACTGCCCTACAGTTTAATATCTGGTGTCCTTGTTGGAAAGAATAGTGCTTGGCAGCCTTTTCAGTTCCGGGAAGTTGACACTAAATCACACAAGACTTGGGAAAAAAAAAACGCAACAATTGTCAATCCATTTTTCTCACAGGATCTACTTGCTGCACTCATTTCCCCTTTTTTGGCTCCCGACAGCTGGAAGATGAAGAGAGAGAGTGAAAGAGAGGAGGGTGGGAATGGGTGTGTGTGTGTGTGTGTGTGTGTGTGTGTGTGTGTGTGTGTGTGTGTGTGTGCGGAGGGGTGGGGTCTGTTGTCTGTGTTTGTTAGATGTTGCAGTCTGTCTCTAAGCGTTGCACCACAAGGGAATTAATTAACTTCATTATATGGAAAAGCTTTCATTCTCCTCCAAAAGCTGTGTGTGTGTGATGTGTTCCTTTCAATCTGCAGGTACGCATATTGGTGTGCCTGTCTTGTTTATTTCTGTGTGTGTGTGTGTGTGTGTGTGTGTCTTGCATCCTCTCTCTCTTGTGCTGTTTGTTTGAATGGAGCGAGAGCCAGGAAGGCAGAATACTGTATGATGTTGTCGTCGTCATATCAGCTTTACGGGTCAGGCGGGTGACTTTTGCCTACATAATTATCTAATCAGTGGCATAATGAGTTTGCCTCCAAAATCTATGGAATATGCAGTTTAATGAGCACTTATTTCTAATTTGCATACTGAAATTTGAAAAGTGAAATCATCATCTAGAACCATAATTAACCATTTAAAAATGTGCAAAGACAAAAAAAAACAATCTTTTTTAGCCCGTAGTGATTTATTTTTGACTAATACCTTACCAAGTATTTTATTCATATTCCTATTTATTATTGAGGTGAATTAGCTTATCCATTAGTGGCATCTGACTTCTCTTATCCCCTCCCTTCTTCCCTTCCTCTCTCTCTTCCTCCCTCGCTTGTTCCCGTCCTCTCTCTCTCTCCCTCTGGCCTTTTGAGAATATCTTTCTTTCCTCATTTTCCCTTCGCTCCCACCTTCTTTCCTTCCTTCCTACCTACCTTTCCTCCTTCCTCTCCCAACCTCCCTCCCTCTGTTCCTCCATCCTATACTTTGCCCCTCTTCCTCTCCTCACCTCCTTTCCTTCTCACTCTCCTCCCTCCCTTCCCACCTTCCCTCTATAAATCGATGATGGTGGCATCCTCCTCACCTCTCTCTCATTCTCCCGTCCGATCTCGCTGTCCCTAATAGGTGTGTGTGTGTGTGTGTGTCTGTGTGTGTGTGTGTGATCACATTAACGACCATTAGAGCGAGTGCTAAAGATGCTACATGGCACTTAATGTTCCTGCCTCCTCCTCTGCTGGATATTAGATGAGGTAATGATGAAGTAGAGAGAGAGGAGGAGGGGATGAGGAGAAAAGTGGGGTAAGAGAGAGAGAGAGAGCGAGAGAGAGAGAGAGAGAGAGAGGGAGGGAGGATCATCGCAGTGGACTGTGAAAGTGAGAAAGGGGATTTTAATTTTTCAACAGCTATTCTTTCTCAATTTTGGGGCAATTATGAAACCAAAATCTCTGTGTCATTACATCAGAGGCGGAGTGAAGAAATACGAATCAGCGAAACGTTTTCGTTCATTTCTGACTCTCATCTCCCATTGATTCGTCTTCCTCTTCTTCTTCTTCTTCTTCTCCTCTTCCTCCCCCTCCTCCCCATCCCTCTCCTAAAACCTCTCCATCTTTCTGTCCACCCCCATCCCCCTCTCCCTCGCACTTTCATTTCTCTCCCTCCGCCACACGCTGTCGTTCCCCCCCCCCCCCCCCCCCCCCCCCCCCAGCATATATTGCTGGTCCTGCTCTTGTTTTCACGCCTCGCTTCCTCTCTCTCCATCTCTTCTTCTTCAGCTCTTCTTCCCCCAGCGGTGTAGTTTGCCATGGTGTCACTGACCGTCTTAATGGTACTCTCTCTCTTTTCCTCTCTTCTCTCTCTCTCTTTCTCTCTCTCTCAACTCCTCCCTCTGTCTGTCTCGCTCTCTCGCTTTATCTATCCATCTTTCCACCGGTTGTTATTTATTATTCATGAATCTGGTTCAGAGAGAAAAAGAATAAAGATGTATCTGCCGCTTCAAGAGGACCCCTGTGCCAGCGTGTGCTTCTGTGTGTGTGTGTGTGTGTGTGTGTGCTTCTGTATGTGTGTGTGTGTGTGTGCTTCTGTGTGTGTGTGTGTGTGTGTGTGTGTGTGTGTGTGTGTGTGCGTGTGCATGTGTGTCTGGCTACTGTTGGTCTCTGCAGTGGCGCAGTGAAGCAGCTCCAGACCGATTTCCTGTCTTTGCTGTTGGCTGACTGGCCGGCCGCTGGCTGTTTGTCTGATTGGTTTGTGAAACAAATACAGGTTGAATGTGAAAAATATGTTCTTTCACTTTTCGATATGATATAAAACCCTCCAAATACAGTATATTTTGTGTTAAATTGAGCATTATACAGAGGAAGTTGTGCATGAAATGTTAATGTGTTGGTGAGATGACAAGTTGGTGACAATAAGCTGTTGTAAGAGAGAGTCCTGCCCATTCCTACAACAGCTGGTTTACAGTAATACCCAGCATTTCTGTCTGTCTACCTCCATATGTGTCTGACCGTCTGTCTGACTGACTGACAAACTGGCCGACTGGTTGTTTGGGTGACTGCATCTCCCAGTTTACATGTTGTTAACATTTATTTAGGAGAGTCAAGTAAGTTACTATGCTGCAACTTCATGTCAGAATAAACCAAAGAAAAATATCAGTTCTTCCAGAGCCTCTGCATTAGATTCAGGATGTACAGCGGCTGTGAAAATGGATCTAACTCCACACAACAATATGAACATAAACCTTCAGACTCAGTCACATGAACACAGCCCAGTAGGTATTTTTCGAGAATCGCCATTGGAGAAGTTGGGTTACATCATGCCTGGTTATTTTCAATGTGGGCCTCTTTTTCCTAGTTTTTTTCCATCATGATGATTGAATTTCATCACTTGCTTAACATGATGTATCTCCAGTTTGCCGGGAGCGCTGCTGTCCAAAACACACTCAAGGGCCAAAGCGATCTCCAACAGCCAAAACCCACAAAGCTATTAAAACACGTCCTTCGTTTCCCGAAGTTTGTCCTCTGAAGTTTCGTACAAACTGTTTGGAACGACAGAGAAGCAAGTGAAAGGTGCAATTGATCGCTTGTGAGATTAGAGGTAAGTATTAAAAAATGACCATACCTATACCTATAAATTTAAAAACAAACACACTTACCTCAGCTGTATCCTGTTGTGTCCAAGGCTGTTCTTGTCACTGGTAATACAAACTGACACCTACACACACACACACACACACACACACACAGAAGGCTCCAACTGCTATTTCACCGTCACTTATTCATCAAGCAATAAACCATTTGCCAATAGCATTTGCATGGAGAGCCTTTTTAATCAATATGATTAAAAACCATTTTGTCTGCAGATGAAGTGGAGCTGGGAGTACTTCAGACACACTTGGCAGGAACGCTTCATTTATCAAAAGTTCTGCTTCTTTCAGAGTTTTCACTGTTTCAGCAATACTGAGTAAAAGGCTTTCAATTCTTTCTTCTGGGATAATTTAGTTTTAATTTGAATAAATCGATGTTGCCCAATGGAACCATTTGTCCAGCTGTCAGTGTGTGTGTCAACACATTGATTCTGTCATACACCGCCGCGTCCCGCAGTTACCTTTTACCTCAAAACACACACGAGGGGCGCTTGCTTTATCCTACCTTTTAAGTATTGTGTCCACTCTTGAGGCTGTTTGAAGCAGCTTCAAAGGGGCTCCGATCCCTTTAAATTCAATCCATTCAACATGAAACTGCCATTCAGCGGCTAAAAATAGAGGATTCATTCTCAGTGAGTCTGAACAATAGCATACATGAACAAATTCTCTTTTGAATGAAATCCACTTCCTGAATTAGCTGAATTCAAAGGGAATTCACCTTAACCCTGATTTAGGTGTGCACGCTAAATCCAGCATACCTCAACTAATTTAGTTTAGTTTGGTTTATTTGCACAGAGCTATATAGAAGCGACGTGACGAATGAAGCAAAGCAATAAAACACACAAAAAAAGCACGGAAAGAAGAGATGCAAATACTACTTGATGCAGATGAGAAAGAAACGGATGTCTCGTTTACATTCAATTTACATTCAAATTTCCTTCCAGCTTCTCTGAAAACTGCCCATCTCTCTATCTTCAGCAGCCCCAATCCCAGTGTAAATGAAGTGGAAGTGTGTAGAAGGGGAATCAAGAAGTATAACTGTGTCTGTTTTAACTGACACAGTGAAACCAGTTATCAGTCCTATTCTGCTCTCGAATCCAAGGATTCGCTAAAATGGCTTGTTTGGAAATTCAGCACCAAAACGCTATATATCCAATATTGAAAAAAGAAAGATAATAATCTGAAGTTCGTCATTCATTATCTGTAAATCATACTAATAAACCAGGCTATAAATGTTCCCTATAGTCAGCTTCTTCAAATGGTAGAATGATTTTCAATTTGGCAGGAAACACTTGAGTTGTTGTGGCGCTGACTGTAGAGGAGCTTGCAAAATTTGAAGCTGTTTTTGAAAGATTTTTGCCCAGATTGAGGAAGCAGAGAGGAAGAGAGAGAGAGAGAGAGAGAGAGAGAGAGAGAGAGAGAGAGAGGGAGTTGTGACAACGTGGTGTGAGGCAGGATTCTGTCTGCTTGCACTCCCATGATGCCTCTCGTTTCGCTGTAAACACACTGCAACCAGCTAGGTGAGGCCACTGCTATAAATAGCTCTTGCTGTACCCACCACACCCACCCACCCACCCACCCACACACACTCATACATAAATGTATGCAGTGGCACATGCATGCAAGCAGACACACTCATACATAAACCAATGCAAGTGGACACACACACGTTAACGTATGGACACATGCTTTCCTCTCTCTCTCTCTCTCTCTCTCTCTCTCTCTCTCTCTCTCTCTCTCTCTCTCTCTCTCTCTTTCTCCCTCTCTCTCCCTGGCAGCACTCCTCCTTCTCCTCCTTATCATATGCTCTGTAACAGATGGTGGATGTGATAATTACCAAACACCAAGCAAATGAGAAACTCTCGGTGGGACCCTCTCTCTCTCTCTCTTTCTCTCTCTCACGATATCTCACACTCTCTCTCTTTCTCTGTCTGTCCCCCTCCCTCTAAATATCTCACATATGCATTTCTCTCTCTCTCTCTCACTCTCTCTCTCTCTTTCCATATCTCACATATGCTCTTGCTATCTTTGACAGTCTGACAGCTCTTTCCAGGAGAGAGAGAGACAGAAATCTCAGACTTGATTTCTGCACTCGGCTGCTTAGGCAGGGTTATTAAGGTTGGAAACATGCACACACACACACACACACACACACACACACACACACACACACACACACACACTCAGAGAGAGAAAGACAGAGATGAGAGATATGTTATATCTCTTGCATAATCACAGTGCAGCAGCAAATCTGCGCCCAAAGCATCCAAACAATAATATAGCCAATGTTTTTAATTAATCCCTTCATTAGAATAAAGCATCCCAATAAAAAGGTGGTTTTGGGGCTACATCCTGCGCCTCCTTAACCACCAATACAAAATATATTCTCCTCCCTTCTTTTCTCCCTTCTTCCTCTCCTCCTCCTCTTTCCTCCTCTCCTCCCCTCTTGCAGAAAGTACAGCATGAATCTAATGAAATTCCTATGATGAGCAGAACTGTGAAGGTTTAACTTTTGGAGGAAAATGCTTTTTGTGGCTTGAGATGTGCTTTATTGTGATATCTGTATTGTCATATTACAGCAATAATACCTGAGAAGGCATTATGGGTTATGGGTATTATAGGCAAGATGGCAATGCAATTCAATTCAACTTTATTGTCATTGTACAAGTACAATGAAAAGTGAGTTTTCGGCTCCTGAGAGTACGAGGCAATAGGTTAAAAAGGCTTAAAAGGAGACAGACATTCAATCATGTAAACAGTTAAGCGAGTATAAAAACAGTATGAAGTGCATAAAGTGCTTATGCAATAGGTAAAAGTTAAAAGTATCCATTATCACAGTTAAGAAAGTCCTCAAGGGTACAAGAGCTTTTATATAATGGTTACCAACTTGTGTACGGAAAAGTTTTCTTCTAAATAGTATACAAACCCAAGAGTACAAAAGAAGAAAGCCTAGTTATTTGCTCCCTGGTCACCACAAGAGCTGGCATAGCAACTGATAATGCCTTCTGGGAAGTATCAGCACAGTTGGAGCGTGTATTTGACCGGTCAGTTTGGCTGGCCGAGACCGCTTGTTGTATAATAAAGGAAAAGGGAGGTTTTTACTGTAATACTGAGGTACTGAGGCTGGAGGGAACTGCCTGTCTAAATGACGTTCATTAAAACAGCGTTGCAGTGGAGAGTTTTAGTGCCGCCTGGTTTGTTTCTTTCCTCCCCGCTAAGAAAACATTTCTGGGGGAATCATTTTCTCCCTGTTTTGTGTGGATTGCTTGAAAGAAGCCGGGTGCCGCTAGCGCCCTCTGCCTCGGTCGACAAAGCACAAACCTGCCTTCGCCCTCAAGACGGGAGACGCTCTACATCATCATCGCAACATAAATAATGGCTGCTGTCAGCCTCAAGGTGCGAATCCGTCTCCTAGTTCATATTTCAGACGTTCTTCACCTGCTCCTGTTTTTTTGTTTTTTTTGCCTCCCTTCTCTTCTGCTTCTCTCATATTCTCCCTCCTCTCTGCTCCCGTTCTTTTTTTCCCTCTCTGCTCTCCTAAAGCTGGTCGTAATTAATAATGAGGCCATATTTCATAATTAAGACAGAAATAACGCATCATCTCCTCTCCTGTCTTCTCTGCTCTCGTATGTTTAATGAAGGTCCCACAGAGCGAAACGAGAGAAAAGATGGTTTTTTAATGGCTTCTCTGTGGACATATTTGAAGTGACACCTCTGGTTTTGGTTGAATAGTCTTGTCACAAACACTCTCTCTCCTATGTACCGGCGCTTCATGTCATAACTAGGGCAAATATAATGCTCATATTTGTCTCTGCCTCCAGGTGTGGCTTTGTCTACCATCCTCCCCTCCTCTCCTCTCCTCTCCTCTCCTCTCCTCTCACCTCTTCTTCTCCTATTTGCCTCCTCTCTTCTCCCCTCCACCCACCTCCTGTGCTCTCCATGTTTTCCTCTCCAACTCCCATCATCGCCCATCCCCCCCTCTTCCCCATCCTCTCCGCTCCTCCCATCACCTAAGGCTGTGAGGCTATATTTCATAATCACAACAAAAATAATGATTCCTTTATGTGTCAGTCCCAAGGTGGGTTTGTGTCTCCCCTCCCCCTGTCCGCATGAAACACACCACTAACATCCTTCATTACAGGACAAGAATGAGCATAGTGTGTGTGTGTGTGTGTGTGTGTGGTCCCCAGGGGCTTGTTTTGCCAAAGGCTGTCTGGCCTATAAATCCATTGATATAATTCTTTCTATTCATATACACACCCATTTATTACAATACACACACGCATACACACAATGCCCCGCACTGCATCACCTAACTAATGGGAGCATGTGTGCGTACACGTGTGACATAGGGAGAGAGAGAGAGAGAGAGAGAGTCGAGCACACCACCACACAAACAAGGAAAACATCTATTACGTCTCTCTCACTGTGTGTGTGTGTGTGTGTGTGTGTGTGTGAGAGAGAGAGAGAGAGAGCGAGAGAGAGAGAGAGCATTTAAACCCACACACAAGTAAAGAAAACGATCAATTAGCTGAAAGAATCTGTTTGCTTACTGCAAGGCCTAATGCAGCATCATTCCCTTTAGCTTTCATCTGTTTTGTGTGGTCCTAATGTAATGTGCCACTCAAAATGTGAGCGCAAGTTAGCTAACTGGTAAGGCAAAGAAGGAACTCTGGTCAAACTATAAATATGAAAAAATATGAATGGCAATTACTTGGTTTTTTTCACTCATTCATGACCATAGGAAGGTTAGCAGGTGAGCGAATTAACTAGCTTCCCTAGATAGCTAGAGGCTAGTTTGAACTTGGAAGGTTAGCTAGGCTAACTAGCTAACCTAGATAACTTGGTAAGGTTAGCATTTTTCGGTTAGTGGCAGGAGCGTTCAGGCTTCATATTAGCTTCCCCCCTCTTAACTCTTGCCTTTACCACTGGGCTTCAGTCTGATATTAGCCTACTTAGCCAGAAAAACTGTGGTTCTTTGACTCCAATCTGCTTTCCACTCACGGCACTGCGAGTTCACAAAATGGCATCTAGCAATCTCCTCTACTGTTCTTTCTCCTCTATCATCTTCTCAGTGATGTTTCCTGCTGCTTATCATCTTTGATATGTTATCTGCAATTGGCCCGGGGGTTGATATCAAGAAATGACCCTCAAATCTTATTTCATCCGGGCTCACCCAGGCTCAAATGGCCATCAAATCTTATTTTCTGGTCCCCTGGCGGGCTCTAAACGAGTTTAGCCTACTACCAGGAACAAGGAGGAGGGTTTTCCAAAACTTTAACCCTGAAGCCAGTTGCAGAACAGCTGCAAACAACGAGCATTGAAACCAAAGCATAATGTACATCAATATATCACTGGTGTTTCACAAATGTCACTTTATTTACATTTCCTTTGATTGTCATTAACAGTTGACATTGTCCATGTTTCATGATGCTGAGATCAAGCCAAAACATTCATACGGCATTGTAAAATTCAAAAAAATGCATGAGCTTCAATGGTAAAATCAACAAGTTGCCTCATGTTCTGAAAATGTAAACCTTTTGGAGAGTTTAGGTTCTGAAGCATCTTTTTAATATTGTCTGTGTGCTGAGGAAAGTCCTCAAAAAATAACAAAATATTACAATTTGAAACAAAAAAGGACATTTTACAATGCTGTATTAGATACCAATCAGTGTGAATCACCACAGAAAGGGCTTAACTGGAGATACATGTGATACACACAGGTGATACATTATCACGTCCTGACGCAGTGGCTCTTTCCCCTTCGGCCATATTTAGAAATGGTTCTCAAATCTTATTTTACCCGCCCTGCATGACGATAACTGGGTTTGTCTCTTCCAGGAAGCACTTGGAGGGTTCCTGGAAAGACACAGCAGTGTTCTGCCATCACTGGCACAGAGTTCTGTTGTATTCTATTGTTTTCTATTGTATTCTATTGTATTCTATTGTATTCTCCTCCTCTAACAGGACTTCTTGGTATGGTTGGACTCAGACAGGGTCACTGATCAGCCTCTGAACTCTAGCTTGGCTTATGTTGGAGCCAAGACTAACTGGCTTCACCATCGCCAGGAACCACAAGAGGAATGCCCAGAATAAGAGACGGAGAGAAAATTATGGCTCATGTCAGCTTCATACACACACATGCAAACACACATAGGCTACACTTGCACATACACACACACACACACAAACACATACATGCGCATATCCATGCACACACACTGAAACACCCACATATATATTTGCCCTGGAGCAGTGCACTCATATAAAAAATTAAACACGTATATGGATATAGCTATAGATATACTGCAGATATACATAGATACAGATAGTAGGTAGTACTCAAAAGACATTACACTTGGTAAACTCAATGCTGAGGTACTCTGAAGCTCTTCAGTTGTTTTCTAGTGGTCCACTGCCCTATTAAGACAATTTCTGTTAATATTTCCTTAATTTGGTAGATTTTATTCTTAATCCCAGTCATTTTTATTCCTCTTTTTGCCATTTTTGTAGATTCCTTTTGTCCAGTGATATTTTCTTTTGTTTAAGATAAAATTAATAAATTTTGTGGCTGAATTTTATAACGCTGCTGTCAAAGTCTTCTCTGCAGGCCTATAACCACCACTAAGAGTGGAACAGCACACAAGAGTAATGTACTGTTCTGTTGAGTGGCTACTAGGCTGCCTCACTTCAGGATAGTGCATCTGAAAATGGCTTAGTGTTTTTTTTCCACCATCACAATATGGAAAATACTATTAAGCTGCGCCATTTTTCTGGATTTGATTGAGTAAACACTAACAAAAATACTGACAGGGAAATAGTTGATTAAACAGAGCCGTCTTTGTCTCTGCCTGCCGCTGTGGCCACCGAGCAAAAAGGTTAGTTTCCTGCCTTGACACGCAGCCACAGTGGATGTGTTGTTGTTGTCGGGGCCACTCGGTTTAATAATTACTGAGGGGAACCCCGAAGTACAAAGACCACACAGAGACAGAGAAAGAGAGAGAGAATGAAAGAATGAGGGGAGAGGAAGAGAGTATGGAGAGTGGAGAGATAGAGTTGGAGGGTGAGAGCGGGTGAGAAATCAGACAGGGATAATAAACTGTTTCCTCTGGCTGCTGAACCCAGTCACCCTCACAGAGCTACACTGCACAGAATAGACCATAACCTCAGTAGTGAAGGTATAGAGAGTGTATCCACTATTTTCTGTGGACGCCTAATAGAGTATACAGACGTATCCTCAGCACATTTACCATTGACTTCAATTGGAAAGTGGGATCAGACTGCACCTTCCTCCCATCAGCCATACTCCCACCTCCTCAAGTACCACTGTCTGTTTTGATGTACACAAAGGAGGAGGAGACAGGTTAGCTAAGGATTTTTAACGGAACACACCAAATTTTGAGAGATTGGCCCATTGGTAACTTACCTATTAGAGAACATAGACACCAAAATCATCCATATACACCCAGTAGATCATTTGCTCGGGTGCTTCATGCTAACACTTTAGCATACACTATGTTGAGTGTTAGTAGGCGACTAGCATTATACACAGTAAGAAGACTGACCTTTTAGTCATAAAAATGTGTTCGTTTTTATTATATGGCCTGTAGATTCATCAATTTTACAAATGAATTGTCATTAACTCAATACAGCTGATGTAGTCAGATTTATTTTTGGAACTATTTCAGGTGTGTAACCATGTATTCATCCACTGTGCAGTGACTTTCAGTTGTACACAGCCTCCCATCACCCACCACCTTCACTTCTTAACTGAAACACGGAAAGTAGTCCCTGCTAGTTCAAAACAGTATGTTACTTTTGTATCATATTTTGTGTAAGTTTTACCAATCTGCTACACAAAACCGCCAGACTTGGCCACATATCAGATAAGATTACTCACCATTTAGCTTTACAGCTGCTAAAAGTTGTCATTTTCTCACTTTTGAGATAATGCTAGTCGCTTCCTATCACTCAACACAGTGTATGCTAAAGTGTTAGCACGGAGCACAGGAGCTAATGATCGACCGGGGACATATGGATGATTTTGGTGACTCTATTTTCATCACTTAACAGGTAATGTGATTTTAAGCCTTGAGACAATTGTGACATGACCTGTGCCAGCGTGGGTGCATCCTAATATTAGGAAAGTCTTATTTTGTGCACCGTTTCAACATGGCAGGTTCATCTACTGTATATAGTCTATGAGTTCTGTTTCTATGTTTTCCCTGCTCTTCTTCTTCTCCTGTCTTTGTACAGAGTTCCATAATGGCTGCATTGTTTTGGTGCCACCGGCATCACTGGTAGCTAAATAGGCTCTGCTTGCTCACTCACACTCACACACTCACACACACACACACACACACACACACACACACACACACACACATTCACAGGCACGCAGATCCGAAGCTTCCGATTATAGCAAAGTGCCAACTTGTAGCTGTGGCTGTGTGTGGGTCCACACGTGTATAGCTGTGTTAGTTTGTCTGTATATGTGTGGCTGGTTGAATGTGTGTGTGTGTGTGTGTGAGTGTGAGTGTGAGTGTGTGTGTGAGAGAGACAGAGTGTTGGCCAAGCCAGTGGAAAATGTGCGAGCCAGAGACGATGACGTTGGCAGAGCGGAGAAGAACAAACTACTTCCTGAAAACCTATTCACCACTTCGACTAAACACTCTCCAGTAGATGTTCTCTTTCTCTCCTCTCTCTCCTCTCTCTCTCTCTTTCATTCTCGCTGGCTGAGACTTTCTGTTATTAACTCATTGCGGTCCACATGTTTGTCTAAACTGGGACAAATCAGAAGATACGAGATTTCCCCTCGATTTGACAGCAATGAAAAGATCCTAATCGCGTGACAAAGGGTTAAAAATCAAGTTAGCTGTTCTTATTTAAACGCAGCCTCTCTCTCTATCTGTCTCTGCTTCTGCATCCCTCATTTTTATTTCTCTTCTTGACTCTTGCTCTCCAACGGCCAAAGGACGATGAATTTAAAGCAATAATCTGCAACATTTTCAAACACCACAGCAAAAAGATGTCGCCAAAATCATAAAAATGAGGAAATTGCGGATTATGATTTGAAGATGAGACAAGATGTTTTATGACAAAAAAGAAACAAAACACAAAATTGTCACAAGATGAATACGCAAGTAGAAACTGCCTGTCTCTCCCTCTCTCTCTCTTTCCCTCCTCTGAGCTATCACAAAGACATTATGTTCATGCTGCAAGGACACACACTCACACACACACACTCACACACAAACACGCACAAACACACAGATGCACATAATACGCATGCTTATCGTTTGCATGCTGCTATAATCTTCCATCCTTTCCAAACCAGATGCTCCCCCCACTCAGGATTTAGTAATTCTGGTCAGCCCTGCAGCACCACACACACACACACACACACACACACACACACACACTAGGTCAGGTAATTAACAGTCTGTAGATCTAAGCTAGCGTTAATCTAATCAGACCACCCAGCTTCTATTCCCCCGATGGGTTTGCACACAGAATAATACACACACACACACACACACACACACACACAAAGATACACTTTCCTTTTTTATCTTTCATCCAGCACACTCCTTTCCTTCCTCGTTCCCTTCATCAGTCACTCGCTATTTTCCACCAGTACCTGCATTTTCCTTCATTTCAATTTGTTTAAATGACGTTTACATCTGTAATCTCACAATCAAAAAGCCTTTTTATCCTTCACATGTTTCTAAGTAAATCAACACCTATTTTTCCAAATAATCCATGATCTGATAATCTGCATATTTTCATGAACTATTACAGATCACAGCTACCATTTTTCCTCTGTAATCCGATGATTGTAATCCCAGTAGATGTAATCTGTTCCTCCCTGCCCTGACAACTGGTGAGACTATTAATTGCACTTTATTGGTTTAGCCACCCAAAACCTCTAGTATGTTTTGAGTCTATACAGTAGCTCACACTGGTGCAGGATGGTATTGTCTTCCACAGTGTTTTGTGCAGTTTGTCCAGTTCAGATATGTTGAAATCATACTGGTAAAATTAGATGAAAATAACTGCATTGATCTCTGACAGGGAAGCATAGAAGAGGATAGAGATAAGTAAATAGAATAATTTAACATAAACATAAAGATTACATCTTTATCATGTTAGTACAGAGTTCCTATTGGCTAGAAAGAATTCTTGCGATGTTGACTAGACAGATTTAAGATTTACAAATGTCACCGAACAGTGCTGATTCTGTGCCATATCTATAACAGGCCCAGTATGAGTGCAACTTGGTACTTAGGCAATCAAAAAACCTTTTAGATAAACTCAAGAGGTACTGTAACTTTGACTAGCAGTTCATTTGCCTGCTAAACACCACGACAAGCCTGCAAAAACTCTGCTGCCTCCATATCTTTGATGGAAACAATTATGACCCAAAGGCTCCATGACTTTCAATAGCTTTGAGTCTCTTCACAGAGACGTACTGAACCCCATGGGCTCCTGGCGTTCCCCGTCAGTCTTTTCAAGTTGCAGAAAAGTCAAGTTCATTCATGCTCACTGTTCTGTAAACTCAGACTGATGCGTACCGCCAAGTGAAACAGTCCAGAATTCAACTTCAGGGTTTTCCAAGTCTTTTTGAGTGCAGAACAGTCGGCTTAATAAGAATTCTGAGGTGACAAAAATGAAGTCACCAGTCATGCTCTTCACATCTCATGCTGCGCTTTGACCAAACCTGGCTGGGTGTCATAGGTGTAACTTCAAACTCTAGTCAGCTATTTTTGCGGGTGGGTTTACCTCTGTACCTAACCTGCATGTCACACTATGCCAGAGCAGATTCTATTAAATCAAACCTTAATGATCCCCGTGGGGAAATTGGGTAAAGTAGCAGGCAGTGGGCCTGTCCAAATCGTCTACCATGCATGTACTATAACCTGCTGTTAAAATATACTGAATCTGACAATTGTTTTATTGGAACATTTTCCACTAGCATCATTATAATGAAAAAGCCATCTTAGGTCTGATTGACAAAATACCTATCAGACATTGGCAAAGTAAAATACCAATGCTGTGCAACTTGATGCTAAAATTAACCAATCACATAAACAACAGCAGCATGATCAGTGGAGTAGGCAGAAATACATTTTGGTTGGCCTGTGACCAAATGGGTAGGCCTAGGCAGTTTTTTTTTCACTATATATTTGCCATATGCGCTATACCCCACTGCCAGTGCTTATAGCTATCATATGACATTACTATTTTCCTGACAGCAATTCAGTCATCCTCCAGTCTATTCAAACTCTACTGCGTTATGGTGGTACAAAAATATATTCATGTAATCATGTAAATGTCTCTTCTTTTTTTTCCCATCAATATTATAGGAGGCGAGCACAGGCTTCAGTTCACTTAAGCCCGAACCAACAATGCAACACCATGACATCAACAATACAACACCATGACATCAACAATACAACACCGTGACATCAACAATACAACACCATGACATCAACAATACAACACCGTGACATCAACAATACAACACCATGACATCAACAATACAACACCATGACATCAACAATACAACACCGTGACATCAACAATACAACACCGTGACATCAACAATGCAACACCGTGACATCAACAATACAACACCATGACATCAACAATACAACACCGTGACATCAACAATACAACACCGTGACATCAACAATACAACACCGTGACATCAACAATACAACACCATGACATCAACAATGCAACACCATGACATCAACAATGAAATACCATGCAACACCATGACACCAACAATGCAACACCAGGACATCAACAATGAAATACCATGCAACACCATGACACCAACAATGCAACACCATGACATCAACAATGCAACACCATGATACCAACAATGCAACACCATGACATCAACAATGCAACACCATGACATCAACAATGCAATACCATGCAACACCATAACACCAACAATGCAACACCATGACATCAACAATGCAATACCATGCAACACCATGACACCAACAATGCAACACCATGACATCAACAATGCAACACCATGATACCAACAATGCAACACCATGACATCAACAATGCAACACCATGACATCAACAATGCAATACCATGCAACACCATAACACCAACAATGCAACACCATGACATCAACAATGCAATACCATGCAACACCATAACACCAACAATGCAACACCATGACATCAACAATGCAATACCATGCAACACCAACACCAAAAATGCAACACCATGACATCAACAATGCAACACCATGACACCAACAATGCAACACCATGACATCAACAATGCAACACCATGACACCAACAATGCAACACCATGACATCAACAATGCAACACCATGACACCAACAATGCAACACCATGGGCCTATACTACGAAGCAGGATTTGGGGTTAGCGAGCTAGCTTTGGGTTTAACCCTGGCTTTTCGGTCTCACGAAGGTGGTTCACCTTTAACCGGGGTAGATCACCATGGTAACTTATGCTGGACGGCTAACCTGCTCCGGAGCAGGTTAAGTTCAGGGTATCGGATCAAAACGTATGAAAAGCCCACCTTCTGACCAATCAACTCTCTGGAAACAGGGAATCACCATTCCTACAGGATCCCGATATGGACAAATATACAAATGAAAATCCCAATAAAAAACTGAAAACTGTTATTTTTGAATTAACAGACAGTAAGAAGTGCTGTTCGCAGGGCGACGTGTTTACAGACCAGTAGAATCACGTTGTTTTCCATGATAACTTATTATATCGGAGATATAGCAGGTAGGCTACTTAATTGACCATATTATTAATGGATTAAAGTTACTGTTGCATATATTAATTGCGCTGACTTTATTTAATTGGATTTCCAACAGTGTTTGGTTCAATGTCGGCTATTCATTTTCCATTACCGCAGCCCTGAAGAACAAGAGACCGACTTTATGAATAGAAAATCTTTTTACAGCCTCAATGTGTCCACAAACTATTTTATCAATGAAAAATATGCCCACTGTGTCCTAATGACGGGGCAGTTCCTCCAGTAATCCTCTCTAGCCTTGGAAGCAGAAACAACTTTTACTTTTCGCGGTTATGTTTTGTAATGCTGACAGTTATTCATTATAAGAATTTGTTCTTCTTGAGAGAAGAACCCAATGTTAGTAGCTATCCATTTCTTTCCGATACCCATGTTGAAAATGTCAGCAGGAAATATTAGGGCTTATATCATCCTATAATTAGGTCTATTGTTTATGGCTTTTATTGTTTGATTAGCCTATTTTATTATTTTCGCCTATTTTTAGGCTATTACTTATTTTTATCTTTTTCTATTTCTTTTCCCCACTGAATCATATTACTTTTGCTGCACAACTATCTAATTTCCCCACGGGGATCAGTAGTTTCATCTTATCTTATCCGAATTGTCTGATCTGGATCTGTCCATGTTGCATGTGATTGGCTATTTCTTACAAACCCCGCCTCTTTCATGTGAACGCGCTCATAGCTGGATAGGTAAATCCTGGGTTGACAGAGCCAGTTGATAACCAGCTACGTGAGACCGGTTATCTGGATCGCCAATGTTAGGTTTAGTGAAGCTGGCTAACTCAAACATACCCTGACTTTGTTGAACTTGCTTCGTAGTATAGGCCCCATGACACCAACAATGCAACACCATGACATCAACAATGCAACACCATGCAACACCATGACATCAACAATGCAACACCATGACATCAACAATGCAACACCATGACATCAACAATGCAATACCATGCAACACCATAACACCAACAATGCAACACCATGACATCAACAATGCAACACCATGCAACACCATGACATCAACAATGAAACACAGTGACATCAACAATGAAACACAGTGACATCAACAATGAAACACCGTGACATCAAACAATGAAACACCATGACACCAACAATGAAACACAGTGACATCAACAATGAAACACAGTGACATCAACAATGAAACACAGTGACATCAACAATGAAACACCGTGACATCAAACAATGAAACACCATGACACCAACAATGAAACACAGTGACATCAACAATGAAACACCGTGACATCAAACAATGAAACACCATGACACCAACAATGAAACACAGTGACATCAACAATGAAACACCGTGACATCAACAATGAAACACAGTGACATCAACAATGAAACACAGTGACATCAACAATGAAACACAGTGACATCAACAATGAAACACAGTGACATCAACAATGAAACACAGTGACATCAAACAATGAAACACAGTGACATCAACAATGAAACACCATGACATCAAACAATGAAATACCATGACATCAACAATGAAACACAGTGACATCAACAATGCAACACCATGACATCAACAATGCAAGCAACACCATAACATCAACAATGAAACACCATGACATCAACAATGAAACACCATGACATCAACAATGAAACATTGTAACATTGTAACATGCACAACTTTGAAGAGGAAATAACCTAATTAAAATCACACAGCTGAGATACAGGCCAATACAACAAAGTTGAGGTAAAAACAAGACTCTGTACTGACACTGTAGCATTAACAACAGATCTACACATCTATGTCCTGTCAGTATGTTGTAATTCAGAGCTAAATTCTAAGCTCTTACACTCTCACAGCCAACAGTTTCATCATTAGAGAGATTTTTCATGCTGCTGCAGTTCCTGTTGTTATTATTTCTACCGCGGTGACATGGTTTATTCGTCTGTAAAAGTTTCAGCATGTGTGTGTGTGTGTGTGTGTGTGTTGCACTGAGCTGCAGTAGCCTAAGAAATATCTTCTGCCTGAGGGTTGCCTTCTGCCTCTGAGTGAGAGAGAGAGAGTGTGTGAGAGAGAGAGAGAGAGAGAGAGAGAGAGAGAGAGAGAGAGAGAGAGAGAGAGAGAGATGTGAATGGGGGAAGAAAGAGTGTAAGAGAAAAATAAAATGGAAAGAGGGAAAACATTTCTGCTACTTGGTTTACCTCTCAGGAGACAGAACACAGAAACCCATCCCCTCTGAAACACACACACACACACACACACACACACACACACACACACACGGACAAGTGGCTCCTCTCTGGCTCTTGGACATATTTTCTGCCTCATTGCGTCCTTTTAGAAATGGCAGGCAGCAGCCGTTACAAGGGTCTGCCTGTAGCTAGAGCAACGATGAGACCCATAAACTCATAAAAGTCTATTTATTGTCGCATTTTCTTTGGCCCGTGTCCGTTCACGCTTCATATAACCCTGTGCTTTGTGTCCCGGAAAATCCCTGTATCTCCAGTAGCTCCGCTTTCCACAGGAGCTGAGGAAACATTTGTTGATTTTCCCATCGACTCCCTTGCGTATTTTGCGATTTTTTAAATACATCTGCGGTGGCTCGGTTTCTCCAGGGGTCGTGTAACATTTAACTGGAGATACGAGGTTTCTTTGGGACACAGATGCTGAGAGGCGTTTACACGGGTTCATTTGTGACCCTCGTCGTCTGCTTCATTGAAGTGTGATATGCAGCTACGAGCCTATTCAGCTAAATATACGGAGCTGTTTACTGCTTTATGGCTTCGTCCCTCTCTCACGCCTGGACAGACTTACAGTATGAGGCAGTTCCAGCCTGCACAGGGCTTCCCCGCTAATGAAAAGGGATTTGCACAAATCTTGACTCTTGCGGTTCAGTGTTTCTCAAGCTTTTTGGATTGTTGATCCCCATAATTGAAGCAATGGCTCCTCTCGACCTCACTGTTGCAAGTGCACCACACAGAATGGAGGACTTTGTCACCAAGTGATGATTACTTACTAGAAGAGGAATTCATTATTTTATAAGAAAAGGGTGTTCATCACAAAAATTGAAAGCATAATGGTCTAGATTCTGTAGAAGAAACACTGCAGAGTATTCATATATCGCATTAATTTTGAAAGATTTGCTCACTGTTTTGTTGCCAGTCTACAATAAGACTTAATCTGTTGTCCGGCAAAATCCTTACATCTCCCATTTGTCTTCTTTTCTGAATGTGATTGAGAGCTGAGCTGTTTTCTAGGTGCAGAAAATATTTCACGATATCATGGATCAAGCCAAACCTTTGAAATATAGTGTAAAATGTGAAAAAATATGTGGCCATTAATCAACCAGTTTTGTCCATTTCTGAAAAGTTGACTTTTGGAGACGCTGAGTCAGGTTTCAGCAAGACGCTGTGGATTAATTATGCAAAGTGTCAGTGAACATAAATGATTAGCAGAGAAGTATGGTACACATGACTGGCATGAAGTGTGTTTACAATGAAACACATACAGTAGCTGACACACAGTTAACAAAACAAAACACATGGCCATTGAAAAGACAAAGTGTCTCCATTAGTGACTCACCTCATCATGGAATGAATATGCATGTGCGACATGATGTGTGATTTGTGTGTGTGTGTGTGTGTGTGTGTGTGTGTGTATCGTCTCTCACACACTGAGGCTCGATGCATGGTGTGTTCTTATGTGTGTTTGTATGTGTGTGTCTTGTTTGTGTACAGTATCTCTCTTACACTCTTTGTGTGTGTGTGTGTGTGTGTGTGTTTGTGTTGTGGCAATGCAGCATCATGGCTTTATAAGGAGTGGAGACGGTTTATCTCAGCCACCGCCAAGAACAGAAGGAGAGTACAGACTGTCTGGAAGGCAAAGATCTTATTTTCTCATAGCCATGTCAACAGAAAAAAAAATTGATTACACAAGTTTTCTCTATTTTAAAAGAGTCAGAAGATCAGATGTGGACCACCAAGAAGTTAAACTGAGATCCTTTATTCTGATGTAAATCCAGAATTTTGAGAGCATCTTGCTTCCTTAATGTGATGTATTTCCTGTTGAAACAGGATGTTGGGGTGGGACATAACGCAGGGAGGGATCATTCAAAAGTCTAAACCAATGGGATGTCAGTTAAGGAGAGAAAGGCAGATTTATTTGATGGGAGGGGCGGGACTGTTCAAAAATCTATGATGGTTTTATTGTTGGAATTTATATGTATGCCCCCTGGTACAGCATGACATCACCACTAAATATTTTCCCTTTTCCAGTTAGTAAAAGTAATGAGATTTTTATATAAAAATACTAGAATTTTTTTTGGCATAAATTGTCAAATGGGTGTAGGCGAAAAAGTCATTTTTCATTTTGGGCAATTTCGCACGTTGGCAACCCAAGATAGAAGCGAGAGGAAGCTGTTTGAAGTTTGACTTCAATACCTTCACTACCCAGAAATCATACAATGTGACATGAAATAAAATCACGTGGCTGATAAAACAGACGGTGTATTATTACCGAAAAATCTTGCCTAGTGCGCCTTTAAGTCCTGAGTACTGCACATCAGGTAATTTTTCCTCTAAAATTTTTGCAGTAAAGTCCTCCAAACACAGTTTCAGCCAGTAAGCAGAGTTTTCACTTTGCTTGGCTACAGCATTCAGTTCCAGGACATAAGAAATGGATCGCTAGAGGCTTAAAATAAAAATGCCCGACCGCCGTCAACATCACAAATCTTTCAGATAGATGCCTCTGACATTATGGAGTCACACGGTCCTTTTCCATTCAGTCACTGACAGAAGAGTTACAGCTTCACAATGAGGATGGGAGAAGTGCTGCTGAAGGTACGCGACCAGCCCTTTAACAAGGACAGGGCAGGGGCAGCACAATGATCTACGTTAAAGAGTATTTAAGAGTACAAACTCAGATTTGTTTACATTCTAATTTCCCAAACGTACAAAATATTACCTTTACTCTTTTCATGAACTCCACTGATGAGGTGAATCCAGGTAAAAGCCATCATCCCTTATTGATTTCTCTTATTAAATCTATAGCAGTCACAAAGGAGGAGATGTAGATAAAGAGAAGCAGATGAGTTTAAGAAGGATTTTTAAGCTTTGAGACAATTGAGATGTGGATTGTACAAAAGGGGCTGCAACTCAATTTCAATGAGATGTCCCTAATGTTTTGTACATAAAGTGTATTTTTGTCTAATCTACAAGCTGAACTTTCTTTTTCTTTTGTCTTTGAGGACACACAGCCTAACCGCGCCAAAAAGGAATATGGATGGTAATGGCTGTGATGATATTAATGTGGGACGAGGATATTGAATTTCAGGCCTCAGCAAGGATAAGTTTTCTTATTATGAGATTATCTTTATGATATTAGTAAAGATATTATGCAGCAGAGAGCGACAGGAAGGATCAGGGAGAGACAGAGAGGAGTGACATGTAACAAAGGAGGCAGACGCAGATCCATACGGTTCACAAAACCCATCTGACATTTAGTGGATTCATCAAAGAGCAGTTATGAAGAACTATTGGTTTAATTGGACGTCTGGGTCCCTATAATGTTATTCTAAGTCAAGACAGGTCAATATTACTGGCAATCACCAATCCAGATGCAGTGTACCTTGTGAATACAGTATCACACACTTCACAACAGCTGAGGGCCTACAAGTCACTGGAGGAATTATTTATTATATAGTCAGGATTAGGCTTGTCTCATGAAAGGACATTTGCTACAGAAAGGATAAGACATCATGTTAAGTTGAATTAAACTAGGACAGGGTTAGTGTCACAATTTAACACTAGCATAATTGGCAAGCAGGTTATTCCTTGCCTTAGTTTCCAAAATAAACGGTTTTTCGAAAAAAAGGTTTTAATAAGGCTATGTCATCCTACCTCCTTTCAATGCTATTTTGTGTGTTAATTTAAAACTTGTTCACTCATTTATACCATGGATCAAGTTTGTAATTCAAGTTTAGATGCTACCAATTAGAGCCAGCATAACAGGCAGCCAATCAACAGCTATTTATTACTCAGTGTCAGCGCTAGAACAAATATCCAGGGGGGGCAAGAGGCTTATAGCGGTGGGGGCACCAAATTACTGGCAAGTGGCAACGTAGTCGTGCATAGTGAAAGTAAAACCATTCGGTGGTATGCTCCCCAGGAGAAAATTTTAAGAAAAAATCACAAAAATAGTGCATTCTCGTCGCTTTCCTAATAATCTGACTAAAAACACAAGGAGAAATCACTTAAGTGTAAATAAATGCAAGGACACGCACGTTTTACATTGACCAAAATGTTTTACTCAAAACACACATAAGGTAACACATAACGAGGTCACAGCAAATTGACAACACAGACAAAATATCCAAATAATCTCACTGTGTTCTCAATGTTATTTAGGCTTACACAGGCTTACATAAAAGTTCACTTAAGTAGAAAATGCATTACCATTAGAAGAGCTGTAGTCTGCGACTGGAGGTGCTGAACTTGCGCAGCACAAGGTCCTTCCATTCGTCTCTCAGCTTCCTCGTTAGGTCTGAATTCCCGCTCAACTTAAAACGTAAAACGTAAAACGTAAAACGACGACGTACAAACGTAAAGCGTTAGGTCACAGCGTTGTAAAAGCTAAAGCTTTACAAAGGATTTCAGATTTTCAGTCATTTACAATGGATTTCAGTCATCGCTAGACTTACACTGATGGGAGAAAACATTGACATGCTTTTATACAAGTGAGGCTGACTGTTATTACTAAAAGGTCTTCTTCGTTTTGATAATGCTAGTTGCCCACTTTCACTCAATGTAGTGTATACTAAAGTGTTAGCATGTAGCACCAGAGCCAATGACCTACTGGGGACACATGGGTGAATTTGGTGTCTATGTTCTCATTACTTAACAGATAAGTTGACCAACGGGCCAAAAACTTGGTGTGTTCCTTTAAGTCACTGGGTTTCAGCCAGAAGCAAACGCAGACAGAGACAGAGAAGAAATGCTAGTAAGCTATGCCTTATTGTCTGTCTCTCTCTTTCTTTCTCTCTCTCTCTCTCTCTCTGTCTCTTTATCTCTCCCTCCATAAGGTGCTTCCTCGCCAGCTCATACAGCATCTGTCACCATAAACTAACCGTCTCAGAACAAAGTATATCCTCAGAGATGCAGAGAGGAAGGAGGGAGGGAAAGAGAGAGAGAGAGAGAGAGATGTGAGCGAAGTTAGCAGGGCGTTGTCGGCACGCAAACGCATGCTCTCTGGAGCACTAGGTTCATGCACACACACACACACACACACACACACACACACAGACAGAGTGCCGGAGCTGTCACTCGGGTCAGCTGGGAGATGTGTGATATCTTGACAGAGCTGAAGTGTTCACTGACACAGAAACACACGCAGAGCCTCGCAGTCTGTCCCTGTCCCTGTGTGTGTGTGTGTGTGTGTGTGTGTGTGTGTGTATGTAAAGACTATATGTGTCCTTTCCACTTGAAGTGATGTCTGCCTTTAATAGAACATTTGGTAACACTTTAGTTGAAGTGCATTTTGAGGCATCATAAGTGTATTATAAATGGGTTATTATAGGCATTCCTGTTACACTATAATCACATTAGAAAGTTACATGTGTTATAATGCATTACGACAATTCTTTATGAATCTGTTAAGAAGCTGCTCTTACCTATACAGTTGCCCAAAGGAGAATTAAACTCCATGAAAAAATCCATACTACCTCTCTCTCTTTTTTCCCCATCACTTCTCTCTCACATGATCATTTTAAAGTTACAGGAATATTGTCAAGGCGCTCAAACCTTTGACCTCTGACCTCCTTACTATTGGTTGCTTGTAATGTTGGTGATCTAGGATTTAAAGTGCGCTCTACTGTTGCGCTTATTGGATAAGAACATTAGTTAAAAGCTTGAAATGTAAATGTAAAAATACTAAAAACACTTCATATTAGTCTGATTTATTATGCATTAACTAACCTTAACCCTAAGGCTGATCTATTAAATAACATCAAGTAAATGAGCTTTATGTCCTCATTTTGTTAGTAATGTAAACTTACATATCAAGTTTTGGCTGTCTATTCTAAAATAACTGAAATAAATTAAAGCATGCATGAATTGAAACAGTCAAATTTGATCTAAGAAATTCACTTCAGTGTCATTATTTATGAATCTGGGATGGTAAAGAAGCTCCCAGCTCAGCCAGTCCAAGTCCTGTGCTTCAGAAGGCTACATATTTAGATGAAAGCCAATACAATATTTAACATGCAGCATGACTACTGAATAAACCAAACAACAAGCACTTTAATCAGTGATGATGACAGACTTCATGATGTGTTTGGTGCTTGTACTCAAAGGGTGGACGTGTGTTGGATTTGTAGGCAGAGAAGAAGAGTTGGTGCTGCTTTCTTCAGTTGTAATTATCAGAAAAATAGAATTATTAGAAAAATGGCTTTAACATGAAATTCAAGTTTTTTTTTTATAATTTATTTCATATCGCGGTTGTCTTGTAAAAACCTTGTAACTCCAATTGTAGTGATTTTCATGTTTTCACTTCAATTAAAGTTTACATGCTGCTGTATGGGTTAAGACCATTTTCTCACCTTTTCGGCTTATGAAACCCTTTCAAAACCCTATTGGATAATCTCAAAAATGCATCACCACCAAGCTGAAACCAAGGCTGTTTTTCCCAGTTCCTGAAAAGTTGACATTTTAGGCTTTCACCCGACAGCGATGACATATCACCTTGCTGTGTGCCTGTGCGTCACTAGACCTACATTTAGACATCAAATACATCATCAGATCTTTCTTCTAATGAGGTCCCAGGATACACAGGAGGATGCTATATGAGGGTGTTACACTGGGATGAGAGACAGGTGTCGACAGCTGCTTGTTTATCTACCGGGATGGCGGCTTAGCACCGAACAAACGCCAAAATAAATTGAGCAGGATTTTCCCCTTCCTTGAAATAGCACAAACTCATCCAAAAATGATCCTACTCAGTCATTACTTATGGCCCAATCATCTCTCGCTCTCTCTTTCTCTCCAGCAGCGAGATCAAAAGGTGGGAATATGCCTCATAAATAAGATACAGATTTTTTTAATGTTAAATCTTTCTCTCTCTTTGTCTCAAAGAGTGCGTTCAGAGGTGGGAGTGTGCTGAGCTGTAGCGTTTTTCCCCCTTATTCTTAAAGTCTCGCACTTCATCTCCTTTTCTGTGTGTGTGTGTGTGTGTGTGTGTCTCAAGACTCAGCGAGCAGTGTGTGGGAGGATAGAGACCACATGGCAGCTCTAAACACCCAGCTGTAAGCGTATTGGATATTGGATTAGGCATTCCAGTGCCTCTTAGGAAACCAAAACACCCACCACAACACAGACATCGCACTGCTTCTACAAAGTTCACACAAGGTTATGAATCATCTATCTGTCTATCTATCTATCTATCTATCTATCTATCTATCTATCTTTCTATCTACAGTACTTGTTGAATTTAAAGTTTTAGTAAGTTCCCATTCAAAATCCATTTAATCAGACAATTCTTCCTCAATGCCTGACCAGCTGACTTTTTGGCGCTCTGTTTACATTACTTTGGAAATAGAATAGAATAAAAACAGAAAATGAATATATAAATATAGCGAATGGTAAATTTAAACGAATGATCATTTTAACAATAGTTACTGTAGATTGAATATATGAATGAAAAGTGTGAGAAAAAGTAAAGTTTTCCACTATGGTTCAGGCCAAAGAAAGTGAATTGTAGGTGTGATGTAATCGCACCCTTAGGTGCCATTTAAGCGCTTTCAAGGGCTTGTTATTGCGTTATTTTTTGTGTTCAGGGTGCTTATTCTCAACTATTTGTTCTTCTTTCTGTTCCCTCTGTGTAGAAAGGGCAAATGCTGAAGTGTTGAATCACTGATGCTTTGTAATTAAATTTGAGAAGTTCTTTAAGTGGTTTAGAGCATTAAGGAGAAATTGAAGGGTTTCATTCCAAAAGTGCAATATATCCCAAATTACTACCGGGAATTAATGTGTCAATATTTCAAAGACACGGATGATTCTGTCTTTGAAAACTTAACTATCTTGAAAGCAAGTCATATGATTTAAAATGAAATAGTCGGCCATTATGTGCTTGGCTTTCATGCCAGTGAGCGTAGGCATCAGTTCCATTCTTTTTTTCAGTCCGCAGCCCAAACGCATCACATTTAGTCTCGCTCCGGGACTCTGGCTCATTAAAACATCACAGTGCTGTGATCCCATGGGAGAAACAGGACTTTGCCACATTTTGGCTACCGACCCACAGTTGAAGAAACACTTTAGCTTATATAGCAACACACACACACACACACTGTATCTACCACAGGAATGCTATCAACCAGTAGCACTCGACTGAGAGGGGCTGGCTGATAAGACTTGCCCTTGTTCTGTTGATAAAAAGCACGCGCGCACACACACACACATACACACACAGATAGCAGCCCAGTCTGACCAGCGAGTCGATCTCGCCAAGATGGCGGCACGGTTTTGATGTCGGCTGTTAGCTACAGGAGGTAGACAAACAAGAAATTTATCTAAGGGCATTTGTAGCCTAATTATAGATTAACCGACTGCATATCAGCACAGTTCAGTTAGTGTGGTACTGATGAGGTGTTCATGTGGTCAGATCAGTTTGGATAAGAGCAAATATTATCAGTTTATTAGTCTGAATGGGAACAGGTTACTCTATGAGGTTTGCTATGAGGTCAATTACTTTTTGAAGGAGAGTAATTTAATCACTACAGTAGACTATTAAGCTGCAGGAATTCATAATCGAGTGATACGTAACAGGCCTATGTTTCTACAATGACAGTGGAAATATAGATTGAGAGCCATTTATCTAGAAAAGAAATCGCTGAAGGCTCCAGTGCTCAAACACATCCAGATAGAATGGAGAGTAAGTTAATGTTAGCAGGGAAGTTAAGCTAATGTTAGCAGGGAGGTAAGATAATGTTAGCAGGGAGGTAAGCTAATAAGCTAATGTTAGCAGGGAAGTAAGCTAATGTTAGCAGGGAGGTAAGCTAATAAGCTAATGTTAGCAGGGAGGTAAGCTAATAAGCTAATGTTAGCAGGGAGGTAAGCTAATAAGCTAATGTTAGCAGGGAAGTAAGCTAATGTTAGCAGGGAGGTAAGCTAATAAGCTAATGTTAGCAGGGAGGTAAGCTAATAAGCTAATGTTAGCAGGGAAGTAAGCTAATGTTAGCAGGGAAGTAAGCTAATGTTAGCAGGGAGGTAAGCTAATGTTAGCAGGGAGGTGAGCTAATGTTAGGAAGGAGGTGAGCTAATGTTAGCAGGGAACAAATCCCAAGTCCAGCCAGGAAACTGAGTTTTGGGAACACAGTTTAGATCCAGGAAGTAAAACCTGAATCGCTTAAGACTTAAAAAGGTTTCACACCCCTCAATGTCACATTTTCAGATACAAGATTTTGCCTAAAGCATGGACGAAAGATTTCTTGAAGGAATTGAGCACAAAGTTGCCATCCCAACTGTGTTTCATGAGGAAAAGCTGAGAAGGGACATCTGAGGAAAAAGTAGGATGTGGGCCCCTAATCCTCTGAATCTGTGTAGGACTGTTTAATTGGGTCAAAACATGGATTTCCACTGTGTTCAACTCTCATTAGGGCCGTCCCACACACTTAGAAGATGGGGTGAAAAACACACATCACGACTGTTTTTTTTCACATCCTCAACACACACAGACATTGGAGAGTTTGCATGGTTTCTTGCTCACTTAGTTCAAGGTAACAGGCAGCAGCATTGTGGTGTTTATCCAACCTAAGCCGCCTTATTGATGAAAATCAATGAGTGAACACATCCAGCGCTGAGGATAAAAACTCCCATCTCATCTCAAGATGCTGCATGTTGGATCTTCTCATCGCAGTGAAATTACATTAATTTTCTACTTCAGCTCAGGAGTTGCAGGGTTTGACTCCCAGTAAATCGATGAAACTCCTTCCCTCAGACTGTTAAATTATGTATCAAAGCAGCTGGGAAGGGACGCAATGAAACACGGCATCAAAAGCAGCTCTGAACGAACATGCAGTGTAGCACCACTGGTCTTGAATGAATCTCTAAATATTAACACAAACACAGAAAAAAGATATAGAGGCAATCCTACATGTCTTAATAGCCTTATTCAGGGTAAGCTATGCATCTTCATACACATGAATAAAGAAAATATTCCTGATATCACCATGAAAAGGCAAATGCAGACCATGAAAATCAACATTAAATGGAAGTTAAAGTTAAACATTAAAGTGTGTGTCTCATTACCTTAGTCAGTATCAGCCTGAGACATCAAGCCAGTAATGGAAAATAATAACGGAAAATAAATCAAGAAAAAAAATGATCTGATACATGTTTGACACTCTTTGGCTGGGGGTAATTGAACCTGTGATCATTCAGTTACAGAACAAGGGCACACCAACTTGTGTGTGTGCAATAGATGCCAAATTTTACTCACATACACACACACACAAAAACCAGCAAAGGAAACGTTTGTGGGACCTGACTCGAGCGCATTTTTATTGAACGTTTATAACTGTTAAAAACATGTATAAAATTGGTCCTGTTTCAGAAACAAGGCACGCATAGTCATGTCAATGTTCATAGTTCATGTCATTATTAGCATTTATCATTTATCATCAGCATCATCAGCACGTTCCATCTCAGTGTTTGTCTAATAGTAGTATCAAGCATTCCCTAATATAAAAACACGTTCCAATTTTTTCACAGAGGTTAAAATTTTAATCCGAGCAGCAAGACAATATTCATGCAAAGACGGGAGTGGAGGAGAAGATGCGGGCTGACTTGACTGACAGGCTGACGGGTCTTAATAGTAGGTCTCTCTCTCCACCCAACCTGGACACACAGGGAGAGAAAACAAACACAAACAGGATTTAGCGTCAACTTATTGCACTCAAGTGACAATGGGTGTTTCTATTAAGTGATCAGAAATATTGCAGGTGAAGGGAAGGGAAGGGAGGTAGAAAGGGGAAATGAGAGTATGGGGGAGCAGAGGGAAAAAGGCAAGGGAGGAGGATAACAGGAGAAAAACAGGAGAAAGCAAGATGAGGAGAAAACTGGATGAGAGGAAAGCAAGAGTGGAGAAAGCACAACAAGAGAAGGGAGGGAGGAGGAAGAAGGGAGTGTAACGAAAGCATGGATTCTGGTCTTACCTCCTGGGCTGCGTCTGAGGATCAGCTTACGGATTTCATCATAGATAAAGATGAGCAGGGAGTAGGGGAAGGCGCAGAACCACCAGTTGGGTCTGGAAAACACAAACACACACACACAAGAGAGATGAGAAATCACAGTCCAGAACTGATCCAACGCCCCGATATGCACTTGACTTAGTTAAGTAGGTACATTCTGAGGTGTGTGTGTGTGTTACTCACTTGAGAGGGTACATTCTGAGGGCGACGTCCATGCCGGGGCAGTAGGAGAGGAAGGCAGCCAGGGCAGTCTCCTCAAACAGTCCAAAGATCAGGATCTTGTTCCTATAGCAGAGAGGAGAGCACTTAGTTTTCCTTATATCGGATATAGGGCTTCCCATACTTTCTGTCAAAGACCGCTAAATACATAGCCAATAGGCCTCGGACCCCCATTTTTTCCGATTTGATTGTCCCAGCAGTCCAAATCTGAGACAATTTCAGTTGCTAGAAACGATTTCAGTTCAATTTCAGGTGTCTACACTGTAATTTGGGAGATAACAGTGGAGAAATTGAAACCTGAGACCAGTCTTGTGTGTGTTCGAAAGCAGGTATGAAATTGAACTATTCCTCATTTTTCCGGGAACCTCCTTGGTACTAATTCAGGGAGTCAACCTCTGGATTTTATATTCTTGACACTGAGCCCAGACACAGAAAACACAGTGTGAAGTGGGTTTTTTTTTTTAAATACAATTCATCTTGTTTCGAGCCCAAATTAAATATAGAAAGGTTAGCTGGAGTTCTTCCCAGGAAAGCAGAAGAAGAACTACATTCGGGAAAGGAGGCGTGACATACAAAATGGCAGCTGTGTTCGCCTCAGTCGCCGAAAATAGTATTTTATGATGAAAACTAATTTGCAGGCGCAGCTCTGAGCTTCAACACTTTCCAACCAGAATTCACAGAGCAAACCAAAGAGTTGTGACACCACACTGATGTATGTAATGCATTCATGAGGGTGTTTTAACTAGAAATACACTAAGACGTGCTTAAAAAACTGGACAGGTGCAGCTGTACTCACTTCATGCCCTGCTGGAAGACAGAGTTCCTCCTGGTCTTACAGATAATCAGATCGGCCCACTGGACGACGACGATGCTGGCGAAGAACGCCGTGTGGCAGGTGAACTCCACGATCTTTCTCTGCTCATAGGTCTGAGGTGGAAGACGCACGTCAGCACAGTTAAACCAGGCGGTGATGGACAAACCAGATACCAATGTTCGTTTGAAAACAGAAGGTTGACAATATTTGTTGGGGGGAAAAAATGAAGCATTGTAAGGAATTGTTCCTGGGGTTTGCAAAAATTATTGAAGGTCTGATATCAGTTCAAAACAGTTTCTAAAGCTGTTTTAATATCATTTTTTTCACATCCATGAAATGCTTACTGGGTTCTTAAGATTCAGCTCTTGATATCCACTGAGAAGTTTCTACACATCTGCTGGTTTTACACATATGACTAATTAAGGTGGCACATTACAGAATGCACGTGTTCGCATTCTCGCCCAACTCACCCACTCCTGTTTGTAGCATAAGTAGTAACACTGGCATTTGTAAACGCTCGAGCGTCAATCTGAGCATTAACATGAGCACTACTGACCCACTGCTGTCCGTAGCTGTCTTCCAGGTCGTTGCAGTGTTTATTGTCCCAGGACACTCTGATGCCCAGCAGGGTGGAGGGCAGGAAGCCGTTCTCGGCCAGGATCACAAAGTAGGTAAAGAACCCGGCCAGCGCCTGGATCATGCCTGCGGGAGAGACGCATGAGCAGATGATGGCAAAATATTTCTCAGTTGATGGAATAAATCAATTCATTTGTGATTCATTCTGTAATTAATTGTGACTGAGTTGTCTTTTGGGAAATAGTGTGGCATGAATGACTGACGGAATCAAATTTTATATTGTATGAGCTTTTGATGAATGATTGTTAGATTAGTTTGTCTTTTGGGATTTTTTTTAGACTGAATGAATGCAATTAATTAGTCCGTTTGCAATTTTGAGATCAAATTAGGGATCAATAAATGATTGAATAAACAAATTAAGAGAAAATTGGCCTTCTGGTCTTTCGGGGAAATTAAGAGGGATCAGTATATTTGATTAGTCTTTTTTGGGAATTTTGGGGACTGAATCATTTATCAGTGGATGAATAACTGAGTAAATAAATGTATGAGATTACTTTGTCTTTTGAGGAATTTGAGGCTTAATCAGAATGAATAAATAAATGAATAGAATTTTATTGGAATGGATTCGAATGGATAACCCCTAAAGCTGGAGTTAGATCACGCTACCTGCTTGGCTAGCAAGATGCACAATAAGAACGGTCTACAGATAGTCAGTCAAAAACAGACAATTTTAACAAGGGACACCTGGCCCTTGGGTATATAGATATTTCAGTATCCCTGCCTTAGATGCACAAACCCCAAAATACCCTTTTTTCAAAAGTGTAGACCGGTCAAAATGTTGTCACTTTGCCAAACAGCGCTTGTTTCTAAAAACACACAGACAATCAGCTGGATCCCCTGTTGATTACCAAACCAGGCGCCATGCTGAGCTATTTAAGCTCCCCTAGCCTCCTCTCACAACCAGTCCCTCTGGGTAGGCTGCAAAAACATTTCCATCTGAACCACTTCAACTTGTGTTCAATCTTCAATTCATGTCATGAAAACAAGGGAAGGACTTTTACAACAAGTGGCATGATTTTATTAAAACAACTAGAGTGACCTTCTCGTTTTCCAAGTAAATTCATGACAAAATACATTGCATGGAAATGTAAAATTGTCTCATTCCAGCTGATGTTTTTATCACTTGTGTTGAGTGGGGGGAAAAAAAGAGTTAAGTTCTGAACACAAGATTAAATCACTTGTTAAAGATGGCGATTTCTTTTCAGGGTATTAAGCCAGTGGAGCAGGCTCTTATAAGGCGGTTCAGGAAGTGTAAAGGTCAAACCTATTCTTGGCTTCATTACCGAAGAGGGAAAAATCAAAAGCCAGAGGCACTGGCCTATCATCACTCAAACACACACACGCAAACACACACACACACACACACACACACACACACACACAAGACCCAGTTCTCTATCAGTGGGAGCCTATTTCTAGTGCATGCCTCTCTTCCAGTTATCTCAGGACCACCCAGATACTGACCTGCCTTTCTGGAAAAATCCTCCAAGGCACAAAGGCTTGGAGGCCAACTCCAAGCAACTTAAATGGCATTAAACGTTTTATTAAAAAAAAGAAAATGGACCCTAGCTGAATGCTGAATGAACAGATTCAGCTAAATGTCTTAAACATAAATGGTGAACAAATGAAAACAGAAATAAGTTCTGGTTAGTTCTCAGCAGGGCCCTTGGTGAATTTGGGCCTTGAATTTAAAAAAAGACCAACTGCCACCGTTTCAAGGTTCAAAGAACTTAAAGAAGTGTTTACCGATCTGTCCGTAGGCTATACTGATGAGCCTCTCGTTGACCAGTTTGTCTGTTTTGGGGTTTCTGGGCTGCCTCTTCATGATGTCGCTCTCAGCTGCTTCGTAAGCCAGGGAGATGGCAGGAACCTGGGAGGTAACGAGAAGACATAAATTGACATCATTGACACAAGTGATGTGAAACAAACTCCATGTTAATGTGCAAATATGTTCCAGAGAAATCTGAATTTTAGGTATCGTGGTCGGACATCATCTCATCACCAGTCCATCTTTCTGGCTCTTGTAAACATCAGGGATTGGTTTCAGAAACACACACTGCAGGATCGGTGTGGTGCACAAGACACTTTTGAAGATGAACTTCTTTGTCTTGAAACCAAACAACCTAAGGCTAAAATTCATAAAACCTAAGCTATTATACTCTATACTCTATACTACTCAATGTTGCCAGAGGATAATATCATAGGAAGACTACAGGAATACTGTCTTGATTTTTAATAACTCACTTAAAATGTTACACTACAGTATTTTAGAAATGCAACAACAGGACATTTGTTGGTCCTCACCATGTCAGTTCCCAGGTCGATACAGAGGATGGTGACGGTGCCCAGAGGCAGAGGAATGTTGGCGATGATGAAGAGGAGGAAGGGGGTGATCTCAGGAATGTTACTGGTCAGGGTGTAGGCGATGGATTTTTTCAAGTTATCGAAGATCAGACGGCCTGACAAGAATATGATGCGTTATAATACAAGTACACACAATTCATCGTTTCATTCAGGTTTGGAAAGCTGGTCTGGACTTTCCCAACCTAAATAAGGTAAACACTAATCTTTAATTTTTTCCCCAATTGAAAGTCTTTTGTCTCATCCTGTAAGTATGGCTCTCTTACCCTCTTCCACTCCGGTGACGATGGAGGCAAAGTTGTCGTCCAGCAGGATCATGTCAGCGGCCTGTTTGGAGACGTCAGATCCGGCGATCCCCATGGCAACGCCGATGTCGGCCTTCTTCAGAGCCGGAGAGTCGTTCACACCGTCACCTGTCACAGCCACGATGGCTCCCTGCAGAGAGAGGGAAGAGAAAGGGGTTATGAGGAAAAAAAAAATGTTTGTGTGCAAATTAGACAGAGGAAGAGAGAAAAAAATGTATATCATTCCCCCCATCAATCAAGATGAAAGGTAACTGTAGGAAGCATGTGTATGAATAGAATTATTTTTGTAATTGTGTATTGATTTAGGACCACAGAAAGTTGTAATGTTAGCTTGCTCGCCAGCTGGCTCAGCTGCCAATATTGACTGAAACATTCACTATCTACTGAGGGCTGGCAGCACTAAAAATGATTTGATGGAGGTGGGAAAGCCATGCTGAAAGGACAGAGAGAAGCTTTTATAAAATCTATTTTTGAAGAAAGTGAAAACGAGGGGAAAAGAATGTCTTTTCTTAGCATAACAAATGTTTGAGTTGAGATGACAAAGCCATCTGGATGAAGAGAGGAGTGTATAAAAATCTTATTCCATGGGGGTAACAAGTGCTTCTTCCTTTGAGAGTCAATTCTTGGTTTTGAGTGACATTTCCCATTTCTTGATTCACACTTCTTCACACAGAATAATATTCTGTTCCATTTTTGTTTTGGATTCATTTTGTGTGCCATGATGTATGAAGCTGGCGGTTCTTGCCGGTGTAGTTTGCAAACAATCAAGATTTAATGCTGCCAAGTGCCAAAAGCGTGTTAACGAACTACAATGACCATAATTCATTGCACCTATGACACAGTGCATCTGTGCTCCTTAGAGTCACAGTGTGTTTGAAATGTAGCCTCAATAATCCAATAGAAGCATCTAATGTTGCAAGACTTTAGTGCCTGAAAAAAATATGAGTTGCTGGGCTCAATAAATGAAATGTCAATAACAAGTCATCAATAACGCCCCTCCTGCTGCTGGCAAAGTAAACTTACAACCTGTGGGAAACACTGGAATACATCAAGTTTATTTGATCTGCAAGTTTTCTTCAGAAGAAATACTGTTCTTTCAGTACTTGCACGTCTACTTCAATCACCACAAGTGATCTCAGAAAGCAAGAAACTAGATACTAAGTGGGAAAAGAGGTTAGGTCCACACAACATTAAAATGACTGCTCAGCCTAATGATATTCTCATGAATATTCATGTGTAGGGGTGGGCTCACAGCATGACAGGTGCTATGCTTGATTCGTCCATGAAGTTAGTCATCAGACCAAACTGATAATCATAATTAAGCGACGGGGGATAGGGAATATCAAATATTCACTGAATTAATTTACACATTATGGCTCGGACACACGCAGCGCCAAACTAAAAACACAAGTACAATCATTGCGAAGGCTCATAACAGCAGTAAACTCTTTTTCATGACACATACACCCTCACTGGTGTTTCTACCTGTCTCTGGCAGCCCTCCACAATGATCAGTTTCTGCTGAGGAGAGGTTCTGGCGAAGACGATCTCAGTGTGGTGCTTCAGGATGTCGTCAAGCTGCTCTGCGGACAGATCCTTCAGGTCTCCGCCGTGGACCACACAGGCCTTGGCATCTCTGGAGAGGAGAATACAGTGCCATGAGGACACTCTCTCATACACACATCTGACATACTACAGACCTCAGCATTCCTGAAAGGGAGTCACGCTATGAAAACACCTCTCTAAACCAGAAACGGACTTTGGCACTGAACCCAAATTCCTTACAAGAGCACGGATGGAACGAAAATGCCCAGAAGCATCTGCCAGAATTAGAAATAGCTATAACCTTGGGTTAGGAATATGGAGTAGGTAAAAGTGCTACTCTTAGGTTAGACCAGTGGTGTCCAATCAGGTGTCATGAGAGTCTGCAGGTTTTCCTTCCAACCAAACAATACATCAGTCGATTTCACCAATTAGCACACCTTCAAGCAGAGAGGGAGCAACTAATTAGTGAAATCACCTGGTGTAGTGGTCGATTGGAAGAGCATTAGATTGGACATCACTGAATTAGACAATAACTCTGCTTTCTTAGCACACAACAAAATGGGGCTCAGAACAGAACCTTGGGGTACTCCACTGACAAACTGTGGAAGATGTAGAGCAGCCAAAGACAAGAAGCTGTATTGATTTTTGTTGAGATCATGATAACTGGAACACACGTTTGGCCTGGTGTTGTACTTGTACTTGTGCATGCATGCTTTTCAGTAGAGTCGGTACCTTGGGTTGACTTCGTTGATTGGAATGTTCAGACGAGCGGCGATGTCCTCAACGGTCTCGTTGCCTTCGGAGATGATGCCCACGCCCTTAGCGATGGCCTTGGCCGTGATTGGATGATCACCTGTTACCATGATCACCTATGAGGGAAGGAGAGAGATCAAGCGTTTGTGCTGCTGAGTTTGAGGAATCAAAAGAGGGCACTTGAGTTAAGCCTGAATATCATATTGATATTCTGGTGTTGCGCTGTCATTTGTACAATTTGTTTGTTTGCCCTTGGTGAGACAAAAGGCAAATAACAATATACAGAAAGAAAGAAATGGCTCTAGGTATAAGAAGTATGCGCTTCAGGGCGTACCTTGATTCCAGCGCTCCTGCATTTGCCGACAGCGTCGGGCACGGCGGCACGAGGAGGGTCGATCATGGACATGAGGCCAACGAAGCACAGGTTCTCAGTGGGGAAGTTCACCTCCTCGGTGTCAAAGGCAAAGCCCTCCGCAAACTGGTCATCGGGGAGACTGAAATGGCAGAAACCTGGATAGGAGGCAAGACGAGAAGCAGTTGAGGTACAGAAGAGGCAATACATTTGATTTCCTGTGTGGCTATTTGACATTTCTACTCCATCGGTTCATTTCTACTGATCACATTGCACACAGGTAATCCATCTCAATCCCTGACTCCTTAACCAGCACACACTCTCCCAGGCCACCCATTTATGGGTAGTAGGTGCTCTGGAAGGCAATTTTAATCCCAGCTCAGATGTTCCCTTTTATCTCCTCACCCGCCTCTCCAATTGCCCACCCACCCAGCCAGCCATCCATCCTTCCTTCCTTCCTTACCCAGTACTCTCTCTCCCAGGCCTCCCAGTTCCAGGTAGGCGTTCTGGAAAGCGTCTTTCATCTCGTCGTCCAGAGGCTGCTCTTTGCCCTGGATCAGGATGGTGGAGCAGCGGTCCAGAATCCTCTCTGGGGCGCCTTTCATCACCAGCAGGTGCTTGGACTCTTCTTCAGGTGTGCCATTCTTGTGAATAGAGAGCTGGGGGATGCAGAAAAAATGAATTAATGGATTAAACTGATAATAATACTAATAATAATAATAATAATAATAATACATGTATATAGCACTTTTCAAAAGTTTCAAGAGTTTACAAAGTGCTTTACAGAGAAAAAATAAAAACAGATAGAAAAACAAAAGTACAATCATTTAAAAGCCAAGCTGCTTGCACTTGTACCTTAATGACCCCAAAAATGGCTTCTTAGCATTCCCTACTGATTCAAAGAAAACCCACTAGCTGCAAGCTAACCAGTTGCCATTACCTGGTACTTGTTGGTGGAGTTGAATGGGATCTCAGCAATCTTGTTGTTTTTGTCTCTCATTTCAGCAACTGATCCGCAGCACAATTCAATACACTTCAGCAGAGCGGACTCGGAGGCGTCACCAGCCACGTCTCTCTGGTAACGGAAGATGGACAGGAGGGGAGAACATCGATCGTTTAAAAATTGCAGGCACAAAGTTCACCAGACATAAATCAAACTGTCATGAAAACCATGCTGTGTAAGGGGCTGCAAGATGATATTTCAAAAAGAAGATAACTAGTTGAACACATTGATATAGATTGATATGGATGACATATTGTTCACCAATTGGAATTACTTGGAAGAGTGAACTGAATAACTAACATTCTAAGAAGCTAATGTGCCAGACTTGATTTACTCAGCAGTCCATCACAAACCGTTTCCCTAGCCTTTAATCCACTGGATGATCCTATTTGCATCACAAAATGTATGTCTTGGTGCAGCATATTACATGCCTTTCTGTATCCACCTACAATGCAACAAATCTGTATTTGGACAGAAATAGCAAGTGAGCGTGGTCTGTTTGGGAAGTTGGCCCTAAAAAGAAAAATGCGACTTTTATAGATTTTTTTCTACATAATTACTGGCCTTTATAAGCACAAAACCCGTGTTTACCCTCCTCTCGTTCTTGTAACAGTGACTCGGGGAAAATAATGAGCAGTGAGAGAATAGGTGGTAATTAGAGCCATGATGCCAGCCAGACATTTACAGGTGATTAACACACACACACACACACACAGAGATACGTGCACGCACACACCCACGTGCACACACGCACACGTTTACAGGTGATTAATGCAGGGTGGAAACCAGAGACGAGGCTCCAAGGAAATTCTAAGAGCCAAGAGACGTGTGTGTGTGTGTGTGTGTGTGTGTGTGTGTGTGTGTGTGTGTGTGTGTTTGAGGGGCTGGTTAGGAATAATGATGTGGTTAAAACTTGTGTGTGTGTACACTCAAGGGAGAGTGGTATGAGCTGGAAAACAATCCTGCTGGAGTGGTAAACATCGCAGTAGAAGTGAAACTAAATAAAATCGTAATTACAGCATTGGGTCATTTTGTCTCGGCAGAATTTGACATTGTTGATATGAAGGTGCACTCAGTAGCCCAGACATTTCAAAATTGGCAAAGTCTACTGTATGTCTGAGGTCGGCTTTTTACGAAATAGCCAAGATCCAAAAACCAAATCATTTTGTTGCTCTGTAATTTGAAATTCTTCTGAAAAAGGGCACACTAAGAGTAGAAAATGAGTAAGACGGTTGGTAATTTTTTTTTGTTATTTTGTTTTCTTGTTGAACAAAGCCTCATAGACAATACAGACCTATGAAATCTTTCCCCCTCAAAACTGACAGTCACATTGCAACATACCGCTATTTGGAATATTAGTTTAATAGAGTTCAATAGTAGAATAAGTTTTGACACTTATTGTCTTAGAAGGGTCTTAGTATTTCACTTACTAATTCAAATAAACAGGAGAAAAAATTCAGTTGCAACTTACCTTCAGGATGGGAATGTTGCTCTGCTCTGCCAGGAAGACGGCGCGGTTGCAGAGTCCGGCGATCCGGGCCAAGCCGGCCCAGGTGGCGGAGCTCCTGTCGAAGGACGTCCCGCTCTGGTTCTCGGTGGTGTCGGCCTCGTGGATCTGGTTGTCGAACCACATGTGGGCCACGGTCATCCTGTTCTGGGTCAGGGTGCCGGTCTTGTCGGAGCAGATGGTGGAGGTGGAGCCCAGAGTCTCCACGGCTTCCAGGTTCTTCACCAGGCAGTTCTTCTTGGCCATGCGCTTGGCGGTCAGGGTCAGACACACCTGGAGACAGGAGGGCTTGGGTCAGTTAAAGGGGCTGGTAAATGTCAAAGGAAAGACATTTCCTCAGTAGTTTCCTCGGGTCTGTAAAGTACAGGTAAACCCAACAAGCCAAAATCTACCTCAGACTTTATGGTTTATTTGATTTGTTTTAGGGTTAAAAATCAATCAGCATTCCATCACATCACCACTGGGCCATTTTGAAAGGCAAACAAAGGGTGACAGAAGCAACATATGGTGCTCTTTTGGATTAAGAAAAAAGTAAAGTCCTTAAGTTCATAGGTGCTTAATCGAAACAGGAACCAGATTTGTAGAAATCAACAAAAGAGATACTAGCTCTAAGAATGAGAACCTCCAGTGAGAACTAAGTACTTTTAAGCTGTACAATGTCCAAGGCGCTCTAAATCCAATAAGGAGGGAAGAGCCTTAAAGCTTTAAACCTAAAAAGCCTTTATTGTCATGGCTTGGAGCCAGTATGTTTGGACCATAAGTTTTTCATCAGGACAAAGGGTGTTTGTACTCAGACAAATAGTACAGGCAAATATCAGTGTGCTGTATTGGTGAAGCATGACGTTTGTTCTTCTTTTGGATCCAGGATTGGACCTTTAAGACACACGGCACACCAGGACTCACAGTGACGGTGGCCAGGAGACCCTCTGGCACGTTGGCGACAATGATGCCGATGAGGAAGATGACGGCCTCCAGCCAGGAGTATCCGAGGATGAGGGAGAGGACGAAGAAGGACACGCCCAGGAAGACGGCCACACCGGTGATGATGTGGATGAAGTGCTCGATCTCGATGGAGATGGGGGTGCGTCCGACCTCGAGTCCGGAAGCCAGGGTGGCGATGCGGCCCATGACGGTACGGTCTCCGGTGCTGATCACGATGCCACGGGCGGTTCCTGTGGCAAAGATGACAAAGGTTAAAAAACAATGAGGACAGCAAACATTGGATTACATTTAAGGTTAAACCCTTAGATCATTAGAAACAACAGCAGCTATACTTGTATTTAACACTTGCAGTTCCTATGAGTACAATCAAAAGATTCGAAATTCACGAGTCATTCTTCATCATTCTTTCTGTTCTACTCTGGTGATGTTTAAATAACTCCCAGTTAGCTTGTTCCAGCAAAAACAACTCTAACCCCACTGCCGAGCCTCCCAACATCCAAAAAAAATGTAGCCTTGGCAATGAATAATGGAAAAACATTGTTTTGATGCAGCCTGTAATCATACCTTCAACACAGTTGGTGGAGAAGAAAGCGATGTTCCTGGTCTCCAGTGGGTTTTCATTGGAGAAGTCTGGAGTACGAGTCTGGGGCTCCGATTCACCAGTCAGAGAGGAGTTGTCCACCTGGGAAATGGGAAAAGTGAAAGGACCAACAAATGACACATTGAAGATGATCAATGAAAAACAAAGAAACAATGTGGCTTTGTCCACTTTAGCGGGAAAGAAAGAAAGAAAAGTGTTAAAAAGGTGGAAAAACCGAGCAAGATGGCTGCCGCAAAGTTCCCTTCCAGACTAGGGAAACTTTAGCTACTGTCTCCTCCACTGTTACTGCCTTCTCTCTATGGTTAAAACAACTGAGGGGCAGATGGCTGACAAGGCGTGTGGCAGATTTGGGTCAAGTGGCACTCTTTGGGTCCATAATGGAGAGACAGCAGCGCTGAATGATGCAGAGGTGGGTGGCAAGATAACAATGAATGATGCAGTGGTTGATGAAAAGGCACTGGGCATAATTGGGTCAAGTGTTGCTCTTGGGTCTCTGAGTTTAGTTCAGGACCCAAAATGGGTCACAGACTTGTTTCTGTCCCCATATTGGACTACTAGTCATGACCTCACGTGACAAGGCATGACTCAAATGACTAAAATTGGGTCTTTGATGGAAAATTTTAAGAGGACAAAGTAGCTGTAGAACAAATATAGAAACTTTTTTCGAGTACAGAGCGAATACTGAAATTCAGGAAGATCCCTGGGTATCCCTTTAATGTTTTGATGAGGAACGTTTTGAGACTAAATTTCTTAAATATGGGTCCCGGGCTGGAAGCACCCACCTTGCAGCCGTGAGCAGAGATGATACGCAGATCGGCAGGGATCCTGTCTCCTCCTTTCACCTCCACCAGGTCCCCCACCACCACTTCCTCGGCGTTGAGGTTCTTCTTCTCACCGTCGCGGACGACCAGGGCTTGCTACGAGACAGCGACGACGGCAAGATTAGCAACACTTTTGTACGACAATGGAAAAAGTGACACTCACAGCTCTATTTTTTGTGTTTTAATTGGTTCCAGTTCCGGTGTGTAATGCCTTATTTCTTATTACCATTAAAGCAGTTGTCATTATTAATCTCCAAATCATTCAACAGGGCTAATGAGACTCGCGTGTCAAGACGACTCTTGTTTTTGTAACTCAGTACAGGTAAGATGTTACTTTGTATTCATGTATTTTCATTAGGATTTGACAAGATGATGATACTGAAATGTTTTGGCTTTAGTGTAGTAGTGTTGTACAGTGTTGCTTCATCTACAGTTTGTCATTTCTTATGTGTGAAACAGTTTGCATCTTAGTTTTTGAAAGCATTATATATACATTTCGTATTTATTATGTACAAATAGTCAATGGGGATCTCTTGTCAGAGAAACCTGGGTCTCAGTGCGGCTCACCTTACTGAAAGGAACAAATGAAAATACATGGATGGATAAATGATGTTGCCCTTTTGAAATGCATGGGGTAATACCTGTGGGACCAGGTTCTTGAAGGAGTCCATGATCTTGGAGCTCTTAGCCTCTTGGTAGTAGGAGAAGCAGCCAGTGATGATGACGACAGCAGAGAGCACAACACCCAGGTACAACTGTGGAAGTCAAAAAATAACAGGATTTGCACTCAAGGCATGATGAGTTTAAAATTAACTTGGGGAATGATATGGACGCTTTCTCCTCTGTTTGCATATTGCAAAATATTAATGCAACATTTCAACTTGTAGCCAGCCTCAAGCATGAGCTGAAAATCTTTAGCTGTCCAATCTTGAAACATAATTACTTCGCTATGAACTGTGATATTTTTGGTCTTCATTACATCATTATTGGTAACTGTCATTCTGAGAGAGTTTTATAATTTCAACATATTAATACATTAATCAGACACACAGATGGACAAATAGATACAAAGGACCTCTTGAAATATCAACATATGACAAAATAATCACAATAAATACTTTTACATTAACTTATGACGTGTGACATATTGTCATATCAAGACATTACATATACAGTATATTTTAAGGGTCTTTTCTTACGTTGTCATTGGCTGGTTCGTCCTCCATGGCAGCCTGGATTCCATAGGCCAGGAAACAGAGAATGGCTCCGGTCCACAGAAGCATGGAGAAACCGCCAAACATCTGAATGAGAGAGAAAGAGGAGTGACCTTCTGTCTCTGAGATTTGATCGAATACCTTCTCATTAGCTTAAGGGTTACACAGGAGGCGAAAACCCTTAAAGGCACTCGCTTACTTACTGTACAAGAGAGAAAGGAGAGTGAACCTCTGTGTCAAAGAAACTACTAAGATTTGACAGTTTTTTCCCTTTATGGTCGGGCTCAAACATTTTACCGTAAAACATTCAACTCCTGCCAAAAATGGCAAATTCAAAACAAAGATTTTGATTTTACCTGTTTGCAGAACTTGACCCACTCTGGGGTGGTGGGAGGAGGGGTGAGGGCATTGGGTCCGTCACGGGCCAGGATCTCTGCTGCCTTCGCACTAGTCAGACCCTAAAGTAGGGGAGAGAGAGAGAGAGGGAGAGAGAGAGAGAGAGAGAGAGAGATTCACTTTTACTTGGCAATAAACTCTTCTGATTCTTTCCCAGATGTTCCAAGATGTGTTCAATCAATGGCAGATAGGTTACATAAGCAATCCTCTTAGTATAGCTGCTTAGGAATAAACAACAAGGCTTGTATAATTATTCTTGCTCTGATGAAGGTAAATAATCATCTGCATTGCCACAGCAGTGTGCGGGAACTTCATTCTATAATCATCCAATGGCAAACGGGCGAAATATCTTTTGAAAGCAGTGCCGCAGTGAAAACTAAGAGATTATTTGGCCAGATGGAGAGCCACATCATAGGCAGGAAGCATCATTGGAAAGAAATTTTTGACTTGGCTTATTCATCAAATTACTCAACAAATCCCTCTTCTGCATTTTAATTAACAAAATGCCTCTTTGGGGAAGCAGGATAACATCTTAATAGTCTGCCACGTCTTTTTTTTATAATAAATATCCGAGACCTCATCGATGCAGAACTTTCAACCAAGTTTTAACCACACTGCCTGCCAGCGAGCCAGCCACACACACACACACACACACACACACACACAAGCCTATCACTAACACGCATGCAAGTTCTGGAGGGACTCTAGGTGCTCCTAGTTGCCTAGCAACAGGGCGTCAACAGAAAAACAGGGCCATCTCCTCCATCAGAAGGTAGGAGGAGGAAAACGGGGGAGGAGGGAGGGGTGGGACGAAAACGAAGAAGAAGATTAAAAGAGAGGAAGTAAAAGACGGGAGGAAAGGAGAGGAGAAAAAAAAGGAGGCGAGGAGGATCTATGAAATCAGGGCAGAGGGGCTTCTGGAGCCGCTAAATTATTCAGTAGTGCTGCTTGCTCACGCACGCACGCACACACACGCACACACACACACACACACACACACACGCACACACGCACACACACACACACACACACACACACGGACGGACACATACAGAGCTTGGAGACCCGAGTTTGGAGGCACTGATTAACCATTCTCCTTGATCTCTCCTGCATGACCAAGAGCACATTTGCATGAGGAGAGAGGCTAGCAGGGAGGGGCGTGTTAGAAAGACAGTAAGCGAGAAACGAATAGTGGGACGAGAAAAAAAATCATCCATCGCTTTCCCTCCTCTCATCTCCATCCACCTCCATTTCCCTGCCACCTTCCTCCTCCTCCTCCTCCCTCTGATCGATGGACGCTCTTTAATAAACCCTGGGATAGCCGAGCCTGTAGCAGCTGATCACACAATCAATAACTCTTCCTTGATGATGTGAAGGAAATTTCTTTTCTCTTTTAAGACGCAACAAACCAAGTCCTCTGATTATTTCATCTAAGCCTCATTAATCATTCATTGACTTGAAACTGAGATAATGAATTTTCAGTCGAACTGAACATCAACTATCAGAGACAGAGCTGAATAATAAAAAACACTAAAATGGAAGTTAACAGCAAACAGCTACTGATATTTCCTCCAATGACAGAGAAGGTTTGGGACACAATCAGGATTCATATATGCCGTAAAATGGAGCGTTTAATCCAAATCACCTCACAGGACCATGAGTGAAAACATTTGATATCAGTATGAGCTGGCAGCGCTCCACCCACTGAGCAACGCAGGACTTACAATAACAGTCACTTAAGACCATGTTAGTCTTACTAATACTGAATGCGTGGGATAATTAATTGTGTTGAAACAAAAAGGGGATTCTTTTTAAATGGGAGAGCTCTCATTCCTCAGTAGTGACTAGACTGGTCACAGCAGAGAAAATGTACCAATTCTATTAAAAACGATCTTCATAAAAATTCAAACTTCTAAGTCATCTGTGAGATATTGCTACTTACAAACTGCTAAAAAAACTAAGCTCCTGAAACACTGTCTATCATGTCATGCCATGAAATCTCTCTAATGGCCGTCTATGTTATCAACGCAATGCAGCATCACTTCAATTCAGCCAATCGACTGCGGACAGTGAAGGTGCATGGCTAATAAAATCCACTCTTATGATCTAAGGTGCTGTTAGTGGACAGTTTGATTGAAACAGTCTTCAAAAATATGTTAAAAACGCCTGTGTCTGGTCATCCATGTTCTAGAGAAGGACGTCAAAATGACGAAATCTCATCTCAGTCCGATTTTCAGAAGGCAGGCAGCAGCAGGTGAGACGCACCTCACACACACTCACAAGTGGACACACACACACATACGTAGACACACAAGCACAAACAGTACAGTAGATCTCTCTCTCTCTCTCTAACTTACCCTGCTGAGGTCTGTTCCATATTTGCGATTGAGCTCATCCAGGGTCAGCTTGTGATCATCCTATTAGGACACAGAGAAAAGAAGGTGGTATCAGTCCTCTGTGTGTGTGTGTGTGTGTGTGTTCCATATGTCAAAAGCCAGTGACATTCACGGCACATTGTGCTCTGACCTTTCAATTTTAAAATGACTACCTTTCACGGGGTGAAACTACCACACTGTCACACAGAGCGAGAAACAGCCACAGGGGCTGGAGAAAGAAAGAACACACAATAGACAGAATGGAGAGGGAGGGGAGGAGAAAGACAGAAAGAGAATAAGTAAAAAGGGGAGGGAGAAGAAGACAGGAAGAACAAGGAGGAGGAGGAGGAAGAGAAAGATGAGGAGATGGGTGGACACAAAACCTTTGTAATGCTACCTGGAAGTGAATTTAAGACCAGCTGACAAAAACAGCCTAGTTCCAATTGAACATGAGCTAATTAAAGTTCTGAAGTTCTAAATGAGCAGTATTAGATATATGATGCCCAACTGTGTTTATTAAAGCAGAGGTGATGAAACCAAAATGTGTTTGGCATATTGTTTTAGCCCTAAATATCGCTTAATTGGAAAATAACCCTGCATAGGCCTCAAACTGCTGTATTCAAGACATTAATACTTTTTCAGGCTTATGGCCTTGAGTTCTCGTTTTGATTACAGATTTTGGTCTTATGAAAGAGGGAGAGGTGACAGGGAGAGGAGGATTAAGAGAGGAGTGGGAGGAGAAAAGACCTTACAGTACAGAACAGAAAGAAAGGGACAACTGGAGAAGGGCAGAACTTGAAAAGGAATGAGTCAAATTCAGGTATTGGACAATCAGAGAAAGACATCCAGAGTGAAAACAAAAGAAAAGAGTAGGTAAGAGAGAGACTCACCATATCCACTTCCTTCTTCAGTTCATCCATATCCTTTTCTTTCTTCTTCCCCTTCCCTTTCTTCTTGCCTCCCTGCTCCGAGGTCGCAGCCAGCTCATACTGCTCACGTCCTTCCTGGAAACACAAGGGAGGGAAAGACGGGAGAAGAAAGAAAAATAAAAACAAGAGAGAGAACAAAGGAAAGTGTGAAGAGAGAAAGGAGAATGAAACAAAAATAAAAGAAGGTGAAGGTGAATGAAAGAAGAGAGACAGAAACATTGTTTAGTGACCCATATAAAAACCATTTAACAGATTAGCTGTGAATATCTCTCCCATACTTACAACTCACACTAACCTACCATTATCTTTAAAGGTGGCGATATGTGGATGATATTAGAGACGAGCAATATTGCCTTCAGCAGAGATGGAGACTGGCAACTGAGACAAAAAGATGGCCGATGAAGAATTATACCACAGGTGCTTTCAACCAGGCAATCCGATTGGTCAAAGTTGTTCTTTATTTGTTGCTATGCCGACTCCTGTGGCAACCAAGGAGCTAGTTAGCAATCTTTCTCGTTTTCTCTCGTTTCTGATTCTTATGTACTGCTTTAGAGCAAACGTTTCAGCCTATACACATTGGTAACCTTTGTATAAAAGCCACGATACACATGGGGATATTCTTAACTGTGATTATGGGAACTCCGGTGCTGCCGACGGTCCTCGGCCGTCCTCTAAGGTCCTGGGTTATCGCTACATTTGAGTATAATGACAATATAATGTTGGCCGTAATCGCTGGCAGAATTGCACTTCTCCATTACCTCTAAACGTTGCTCATGTGTCATGGCCTTTGGGGGGGCTGGGATACTTGGCAGCTCTGAAAGCAATTTAAACGGGCAATACTCGCAGCAACGCGTACCAAAGTGAGACACGGGGTCAAAGATCTATGTGTGATTAAAGCAGTAATGTTGTCCACCAGAACTGTCCAAAAAGTCGGGCCTGTGCATCATAGCCGTAAAAAAGGAGACAAAATTGTGTGATAAGACTGTTCTGGAAAACAGCATACAGACAATCCTATGAACGGACTTCTTTTTTGTAAAAAAGTGCTATTTTAAAAAGATGTGCAGGACAAAATAAGACTGAAGCTCCCAGTCTCCCCCCGGCCATGAAACAACGTTGTGAACCATTGTTTTAACAATTTGCAAAAACGTAAACTGCAATACAAATGTGAATCATATTCAAAGCCTCCCATCCACCCCCGGCCTCGAGCCGAAACTTTTAAGTCGAGTTGTGGAACTTTCTCTGAGTGGGAACAAACGAGACCATGCATAAGTAACGCGCTGACTAACGTTGAGGTGTGCCTGGTGCAACGTGAGCGTGTCTGACGATGACTCAAAATGCCAGAAGACATTTTGTCATCGTGCATCTTTTTAGGACCCCATCTGGGTCATTGCACTTTAGAACGGAGTAAACACGGCTAGCGTAAACCAGGAAAACCGTGGCCTAAATTGGGGAGACAAACTGCCATAAACCTAAACTGAGACGGTACATAAAAAAGGAATCACCTCTTAACTTGTCACATGCTGTTACGTTTTGGTATTGAGAGGCCTGTCAAACAGTTTGGGGGTTTGCGGACACCGATCCCATCTGTCACTGCACACAGCGCTGGAATGGGAACCACTTCTGGGGAGGATGTGGAGATGTTGTGAGGATATCTTTTTATACACCTTTTACCTTCCATCTTTCACTCCACCTTGATATTGCTTCACTTGACCAGTAGACTGGTTTATTATTTCAGGGTAACAATATTGACTACAAGACTAGACTACTACCAAAAAAAAAAAAAAAAAAAAGAAAGTCTTTCTCTCACACTGTTTTTGTTCCTGGACCCATTTTTTTTTTTTTTTCCTCTTCCCATTTTCTTCCATCTCAGGGTCTTTTTTTGTTTTTTACCCCTAGGTTTGTGTGTGTGACCCTATAAAGAGCAATAGTTTCATGCTACACTCTTATATTTACAACTATTATTTACACCAAGCCTGGCCCCAAACCCCCATTTTGGTGTTCATTGGTATTTTGAATATTCGGTATTCAATCTACAAGCAAAAGTCTAGAACAAGAGCATTATGCAGCCGCAGATAGGATAATAAAATTCACATCCACAACTGAACTGTTAATCTTTTCACCTCATGATGCTCATCGCTCATTAACCGCAAACTAAGTTTTCACAGATCAGCAGAATATTTTTCCAATCGATGGAAATCTACAAGACATTTAGCCATTGAAATAAAAAGTGCTCAAGGGATCAATCAAGTTAAAGAATGACACTTTGGCTGTCTGTGTCAATAATGACACCCAGGGGAGGAGAGCGTGTGTATGCGTGTGTGTGGTTTTGGGTAAATGGGGACTTAAGCACATTTCTTGCATGGTAAGGCAATTTCAGGGGCGTTGGGCAAAACAAAATTGAGCTGAATGACACACACGACTTTCGCAGTACAGGACGTCTGTCTCAGGCAAAAACACACAGAGTTTCATTCATGCCCTAACCCCTTCTCCAAACTTAACCTTACCCAATAAATACCTCCGCCATAAAAGAAGCTTGTTCCATTGTGTGGACTAATAAACTGGTCATTTTCTGGTAATCACATTTTGGGGACATTTTGTTAACTTTAACTGTCCAACCCTGATTTTCAAAACAAACCTTCCCTTCGTGGGGCGAAAAAGATTTTAAATGAACTGAGAATATTTAGAGTTTAGACCTGAAACACACAGAAACACACACACACATGTTAAGTCTCTCCACTGTGTCCTAATGAGATAATTTAAGTGATAAAAAAGAAGTCCTGACAAAGCAACACACACACACACTCCAGCAGCTACAGAAACATCTTCTCAATTTCGCCTCTCTCTTCGTCTGACTCTTTCTCTCTCCTCTGGCTTGACGTCCCCTATCATATCGTCAGACACTTTGGCAGAGAGAGTGTCAGTCTCTCTCTCCATCTCTCTTTTTCTGCCTCCCTCTCTCGTCCATCCACACACACCCCTCTCATTATCAGCTCTGCCACTGTAGCTGACAGAGCAACAAAGGCCCGGGCAAAGATTGTGTCTCCTAGACGGCTGTAACCCAGAGGGTGTGTGAGAGAGAGTGACAGAGGGAAAGTGAGAAAGAGAGAGAGAGAGAAAGAGAGATGGAGGGAGGGAGGGTTTGCTAGGGAAAGCCTGAAAATGTGAATATGTTTCTGCAAAAGAAGAAAAGTGTGCACTTAGTGTGTGCTAATCAGAGAGCAGGACCAGGTGTGTGAAAGAGAGAGTGTGTTTGTGTGTTAAAAGAGAGTGTGTGTGTGTGTGTGTGTGTGTGTGTGTGTGTGTGTGAGCGAGACATAGAGAAAGTGTGCTGGGCGGTAACAGGAGAGTGCAACACTAGAAGCCAACATCGATTAGCGGTTAGCTCTCATCTATAATTCAGCATGTACAGGGATCAGAGGTGTTAGCATGTTAGCAGAGACAGAGGGAGAAAGAGAAAGACAAACAGAGAGAGAGAGAGAGAGAGAGAGAGAGAGAGAGAGAGAGCGAGAGAGAGGGGCCACACAATCACCAAATGATTACTAATGAGCTACTTGTCCGCACGCAACACCAAACGGTGTAGCAGCCATTTTGAATCCCTTTTAGAAGGCAAAATTTGGACACAGAATGACCCAAGTGGAGGTCACACACACATCAACATGATTCCTTCTGTTGCACATATCCCTGGTCATGAAAATATGAAAACCAATATTGTATTTGAAGTGAATTAGCCCTTTAAAGATTCCCAGGGAGTTAGCAGAGCAGTGTGTGTGATCCCAGCACATGTTGTTGTTGTTGCTCCGGCCCCCTGGCTGGCTAAGCTGGGAAAACACCCAGCCTGGTTCTGGATCAGCGAGGCCAGATCTTGTCTTCTGGACCCCTGAGGGCCCCTGGGATTTTTTTGGCTTCATGCAAACACTTTAGAAGTTGTATAAAAGAGGGTGTGGGGGCTGTGGGCTTGTTTCTGGTAGGTCCTCACATAGCGATAACAGTACCAGTCTGTTTTATTGAGTCTTGATACCAAGACGAGACTACATTCACTGATTTTTGTCCTGCTGAAATGTAGCTACATATAGCATATCACTGAAATGGGAGGCCGTTCTTTACTGATTACAACGGTGATGGCAGGGCTGAGTATCAAGTTAAATTCAAGACTTTGGGTCCTTTGTACAGCCAGTTAGAATGAAATCTAACACCAATTTTTCAGTTCCAGACATCTTATCCAATTCTGGACACACACTCTCTAAAGTGATTTCAGGTCTTGGTGCATTTTTTCCCCAAGTTCCCAACCAAAAAGCAAGTGACGCAAAGTCATACATATTTATATCTATCGATATTTAGACACATAAAAACAATAAGTTATGAACTAATGAACCCTAGGGTTGGATTTTGGGCGATGGTGTTTTCATGTAGAGGATCCACAGTTAACAGTAATGAATATATGTGTGAAGAGTATTTAAAAAAGATTCAGTGGTGGTGATACTGGCTGAAAAATGAAACATTAGAGCCTTGAGTACCTAATCTACAATTTCCGCAGGTATCTGTAACATTGTGAAGGTGCAGGGAGGGTTAATATCGACGCAGAGGTGAACAGAACTGATAAGCTATCATCTGTTTGCAGGGATGGAATAAAAAGAATTAAGTAAAAATGACATTCAACTTAAAAGAAAACAAAACAAACAGGACATGATTAATTTATGAGAAACTTAAGTGAAAACAGTACAGGATGAATTTGTTATTGATTGTAATTCAACACCTTTAAGAAGGCCTTGAGTTTAGATAATATAATAAAAGACATTTTAAGACTTTTACAAGACCTGCAGATCATCAACACCCCTGAAGTACCCATTACCACAGGAAAGAACGTTTTCAAGGGTATTATGTAGGGATGCCCCGATAACGTTTTTTGACCTCGATCGCCAATCGTCGCCATATCTGCCGATACCGATCGGCCATAGATCGTTTTTTTGTTTTGTTATAGCAGCTGGTATAGCAGTATTATAGGTCAGTTTCCATTTTACATACATTTCATCCATCAAATTGAGTCCTGGTTAAAAAGTATCCACATTTTCTTTTTTTCTACCTCAATATTTACTTGATCATTATGTAAACAAAACCATGTGCGTTCTAGGTAGCGCAACATGATTTAGTGAGATAACCGAAGCACAAGACTCAGACTGTTGCCACTTGCCTGTGTTGTTGAGTCGAGTTAAATAAATGGAGACACCCTCCGAAGATATATATCCGTTTCTGTCTTTGTTTTTGTATAAGTGAATGTTCTTAAGAGAGAGAGAAATGAGACTTTTCAGTTGCCTCTCTGCTGTTAGGCTCTCGACCGTCGTCCAGTACGACGCGGACAGCGGTGCAGAGTGCAAACCATTATGTAAACAAACGCACATGGCATGCGATGAATTGATGCTAAATAAGCAGAGAATTAAATGAGGGGAAATAGCGGGCGTGACGGACTGTGACGTTACTGGTTGTCCATGAAGATTTGTGTTTTTAATTAACATGTAGCCTAAAGAAATATGAATTCAAGAAGTTCAAGAAGAGAAATGGCTCACGTGTTTTGCGTCATCGATCGGTTTTTGCGACTATAAAGCATTATCGGAATTCTCCGATCTCATATTTATACTGAATATCGGCCGATTCCGATTGCTGGCCGATCGATCGCGGCATCCCTAGTATTATGGCTTTTATACAGAGGTTACCAACACATGTACTGACTGAAAAGGCTGTTTTTACCTAAGTAAGATACACCAAAACAGAAGAAAACGAGAGAGATCACTTACTAGCTCATTGGTTACCAGAAGAGACTGCATAGCAACCAACAAAATCAGTATCTCCAGATCCAAATACCTCACATTTTAAGTATGCCACTTCAAGTACACTGAAAATCAATGGAGGCCAAGAAAAAAAACACCATTAACCAATTTCAGTGCTCATCATCCTCGGCTACAGACTCAAACTGTTCATATTCAAACAGTCAAACAAACTGCTGTTCTGGAAGGCTGCTCCCATGTTACACCACGGAGTTGTTTACTTCTGATTATAAAACCGGATAGTTCCGGTCCTTGATTATGATTGGCTGAAGCCGTTTTAAAATACTCTATAAACACACACCTGTGACAGCATCACATTAGTATTACTGCGCCAAACAAATTGTCTGTGTCTGCGTGTTGCTTGGCAACCATTCTGCTAAATGTGCTGAAGAACTACATTGCTTGGCGGAAGAATGATTATTTGTTATCAATAAATTATTGCATTTTTTTGTTGCTGTGTGTTTAGGGGGTTTTAGGGTTCTAACAACGCCCCTAGCTGTTCTAAAATCACTGTAAACCACGGCCTCTTGGGGCTTACTGCTTTAAAACAGCCGGCCTGACCTGCAGCACAGTCCCTCGTGTCTGCACTTGACATTTCCTTAAAAAGACTGAGCAAATTGGAAAGTCAAGTTGTCCGACTGAGCTGTCTCAAAGCGTGGCAGACTGAGATTTCTCCCTTTAGACCCGAGACAAACTTTTCTGTCTTCATCCGACTCTCTCTCTCTCTGTTTCTCCGTTGATCCAATCACAGCATTGGCTGCAGTAGCTTTGAGTTTCTACTGACTTCAAGTGACATTCAAGTCTTATTTGTCATCTCTGTCTTTGTCTTTGTGTGGGGATAAAGTCTCTGTGCAGTCACTTCATTTAATCCCCCTGAAAAAAGGTGTGTTGTCATTATAGTATTCCTTATTGAAACTACATTCTACCGCTAGCTACAGCCTAGCATGTTAGCTTGCAGTTAGCAGTATCCATTTATCTGAAATATGAAAGCAAACCACACTAGCAAGCAGTTTCTCTTTGATTTGCTGAATGCTAAATATCAAAATATCACATTATCGGGACATCATCTCGTCAGACTAACAGCAGGTAACCCTACACTATATTGTCACTGTGTAGCAGGCAGCACTGTGTGACATTTCCAATCAGACTATTCAGACTGGTGTTCAAGATCAACAACGTCACCCCAGCAGCAATTTGCCACAATCACAACAAAAAAATCTGTGATGATTTGGGAAATAAGGAAGGAGAAATGGACAGAAAGACAAAGTGATCGAGGAAGAAATGGATGTAAGGAGGAATAGATAGGAAGGAAGATAGAAAGGACGAGAGAAGTGGAACGGAGAAATGGAAGGATGCACTAGAGGAGAGAGAGAAAATGTCAGAAGTGGAGAGGCATTTGCTGCTCTGAAAAACAAACAAGACAACATAGTGACTAACAAACTGGTGTGGAATCTCTCACTGCCACACACACACACACACACACACTACTGGGCCCAGAACAATGGCCCTTTGTACCACTCACAAAGTCTGTATCAAAACACACAAACAACAGGAGAAAAGGCTGAGAAATCGTTTCATGTGACTGTTAAGACCACCGACACGTGGGCAACTTTTTTTTAGTCCAAGTAAAAACTCCTCTTGTTTGCAAAATAGCTTATCTGTGCGCCAAAATGTTCAATAAAGCTACAGAGCTTAGCTAAAACTGATCGCATGCAGATTACAGACTGGAACGTCATATTCAGTGATGTAATGGGAAAATAAGGTGGGCAAACCATGAACTCCACTGAATTACAATGAGACAAACACCCACAAGGAAGATAAAACATGTATTTTCAGGAGAGTAATATTGAACTTTCACCAAAACACCATATTTCCAGGTAACTTAGATCGGTTTGATAGCATTGACTTATGAGGTGAACTATGTGTGTCCATCATTGAGACCCATATTAGCTGAAAAGGGTGTGTAAAATATTGTGACTCTGGTTAGTTTACCTTACCGACACTACATTCCTTCTACAGGGGGCCCTTATGTGTTAAAAGAACGTATTCACCTGATGGTATTTTCCTCTCACGTTTTTTGGGAGTCAAACCCCAATGAGTCACTGATTCACTTTGAATTTTCCACCCCAGTTCAACCAATTCAGAAGGTATGTTCTCCTCTTCAAAGTCGCAGAATTAAAAAACACTTTTCATAAAAGGCTTAGTGTCTCATCTCTCCATCTTGAATGAGAATAAATGGATGAAATTAAAGAATGAAGGCTTTAAACATTAGCCAGTGAGAAGCGGTTTAAACTGTGATGTTGGGTAGATTTAAGTGTAAGTGAATGGGTCCTGGAGCAGCTGAACAGTGTGTGGGAACCTTCTCTACAGGCTGCAGCAGAGGCTACATGGCTTCTCTGGCAACGCTCAGAGGAGATCAGGAAACTGAATGACGGGTAATTGGATTTTTGTTGAGAATGGGAGGAGAGAGAGAGGGGGAGCTAGTGTGTGCATTTGAAGAACAGAGAGAGAGAGAGAGAGAGAGAGAAAGAGAAGCAAGGACATGTGTGAGAAGGAGAGAGAGAAGCTGTTCAAGTGAGAGAGTGAACAAATTTTGAATGAACAAGCGAGCTTCTACAGATAATGATAAAAAAGAAGAAAAAAAAAGCAACTCAACCAAGAGTTTCTGAACAGAGGAGGCCTCTCTCTCTCTCTCTCTCTCTCTCTCTTTCTCGCCTGAGAGAACAAGGCTCCTAAGGCTCAAACAAACATCAGAAGAGAGCGTTCGGTCAAGCGGCCGCATATTTTAAAGCACACACACACACTTTTCACAGGCGGACTTGAATTCCTATGAACAGTCATTCCCAGTGCCTGGGTCTTTTGCCAAATACACAAGCTGCCCATTCAACCATGCTGACACACACACACACACACACACACACACACACACACACACACACACTCACTCACTCACTCTCGCAGAGTCCTGGGACTTTGGCCGGTTGCTACCGGCGACCGTTGCCACACCTCTTGAGATATGTGAATGGACAGTCACATGTTTCAGCCCCTCCCCCTCCCTTCTCTCCTTCTTCCCGTCCCTTCCCCTCTCTCTCTCTCTCCATTCCTTCCCTTACACTCTCCCTCCCTCTCCCTCCTTGCCCCCACACGTTTCTCTCCCTCCTCCTTCCTTCCTTCCTTCATTTCCTCTAACTACCCCTTTCTGTTTGAAGAGAGAAAAGCAGTGTGTTAATTTACATGGGGCCGTGTTTAACACTCCCACCACGTCCTGAGCAACTTTCAGCATTCCCGAAACAGAACAAAAGCCGATGAATGAATCAATGCCTTTCCTTGTTTGAAACGTCGCAGGCACTTCATCGCTGCTGGGTTAAAGGGGAACACCACTCAAATGAAGAATTCACAAACTGTCACTGTCCCCAAGACTCTTTGCAACTCCAAATGTATTCTTTTACCATAATTGAAAGTTGTCATCATGACTCGAGTGTGGAAACTGTTCACTGACCACGAGACACAGCCACATCATTGACAATACACTGTAAGATGTAAAAAAAAACACATGGGAGTCAATGGAAATATCTTCACCCACTTTGACATACTGAACTAATGAATGGTCCAGTCTTACTGTCCTAGCTGAACAGATTACAAGAGAAAACTAACTCTCAAATGAACAATTCACAAAATTCAATCAATAGTGTTATGGATTTTCCTTGGGTTTTTATTAAGAGCCTTCAAAGAAAGCATTTCCTGTTGCGGTTGTTTACATACTGATCCCCATAGCAAAATTCTCTTTTCACTTTTCCCTTTCCAAGGAGAGGTCAAAGGTCAGGGTCAACCACAGAACAGCATCCTGGAACTGGAAGGGATCCAGCGTCTTGTCCAGGGACACTTCAGCAGGGCGGTTGCTTGTTGTCACAGGGTTGAATGTGGGCCTTCCTGCCTGAAGGATGGTCTCCCTGCTTAATATGCCACCCTGCTGCTAACACACAGCGATGGGGCCTTCGAGACGCACAGTTTTCATGAGCAAATACAAAGATGAACTTGAGTCCAGTCAGAAGCCCTCAGCAAAGAACAGGCAGGATTCAAATTCTTTTAAAAGCCTTGTGCAAGGACAAATTATCAATTTTATCAGGTATTGGAAGAGTTTAATTCCAAATTACCCCATATCCATTTGGTAAAACTAACTGAAATTCAGTCATTTTTCATAAATAAAAGTGTTACTATTTTGTTAGCAAAAGTCTTCAACCATATTCCAAAGTGTCAGTTTTATTCAAAAGGTGAATATCTCAAGTTTCAAGTTTATTTGTACATATATGACAAATAAACTTGAAACCTAAACTAATTTTGGAACTAAACTCTTAATTCCACATTGTCCTTTATGTGAGGAAAAAAAACACAACTCACTTAAGAGTTGAACAGGCAGCCTGGAGCTGCTCTAAAGACAGTGAATGGGAGTCTGACTTTGTGCACTAGAATGAATGAATCAGTCAACCAATGGCTCTTTTTTACTTCCTGGCCCTGGCCACACCTCCAACACACACGCTGCTAGAAGTTGCATCATTTCCCCAAGTGGGGGGAAAAACTGGACGTGTTTCACATGTATTTCTTGCAAATATTCAAAACACTTTGTGGTTTCTTGTTACATTATCAAATCACTGAAAATTTCCCTGCGCTTCAGAGAACAGCAACTAAATGCCCTTGTGCTTTTTCTAAGTATTCAAAATATATTCAAGCCGTCTGTTCCCCCCAGGTGCTACTGACTCCACTTTTGTGACATCAAGGTGGGCATGGCTCGCTTTTCTGAAATATTACATTCAGTTATCATGAGTCATATTGGGAAACTCAATTCAGGGAGGGATTATTGCAAAATGACAGGACAAGAAGTTCGCCTGGACTGTGCCATGTCTCTTGGAATGGAAATTTTTTATTAGTTCCTCATTTTAGACAGACAGGGCCAGAGAGCAAGACGGAGACAAAGAGGAGAGGAAAAACACTGAAAAGGGGGACACTGGAGCTTGTTTTTTTTATGCAGGCGCTCTACTTTTGCTGAGCAACAGGCTTGCAGTGAAAGTTCAAAGACTCGCCACAGAAAACAAATCGCACGGCTCAAGCTGCTTAACCAAACAGAGGCAAAGACAGAGAGCGAGAGAGAGCGAGTTGGCATGTGAACGAATGAGAGAAAGAGAGAGAAAGGGAGGGAGTCAGAAAGAAAAGCAGGGAGGGGAGGGGGAAAGAACGAGAGAAAGCAAGAGAAAGAGAGGGAAGGATAGAGAGAAAGATACCAAGAGATGCAGGGATAGCAGAGAGCGACAGAGCATGAGACAGGAAAAAAATAAGAGGAAAAAAGATGGAGAGAAAAGCCCACGGAGAGGCAAGAGGGTGGGAGGAACAATGAGAGAAAGGGAGTCAGAGATGGAGTGAGTGTGTGAAAGAGAGAGAGAAAGAGAGACAGAGAAAGAGTACGCTGTGTTCTGTCACAGGGATGGGGTGGCGTGTGACAAAAGCCCCGGTTAATACACAATGACTGCCAAGCGGAAAGAATGTTAAATCCTCAGAGAGAGAGAGGGAGAGAGAGAGAGGGAGAGAGAGAGAGGGAGAGAGAGAGAGGGATGGGGAGCAGAGAAAGAGAGGGAGAGAAAAAACAGGCACAAGAGATTGGGGAAAGAATGAGAGAGGGAAGCAGAGAGACAAACGGTTTGAAAGAATGGATGCGAGGAAGGGAAGCAGAGATGGAAAAAAGATGGAGAGAGAGAGAGAGAGAGAGAGAGAGAGAGAGAGAGAAAAGCCTCCCTGCGTAGTTTAAGGTGGGGAATGACAAAGTGAAAAATAACACGGTAGAGTCCACACTTGGAGAGAAGAAGCTTGGTTTTTCGGCTGATTTCTCAAGTTAGACATGGTCTGAAAGCAACAGTGTTACCATCTGCGGCCTTTAAGTTGAAAACTTTAAAAAATAAACACCTTGGTTGCCATTTATTGTCTCAACTGCCCATCAACATTGCCTCAAAATGTTGTCTATGTATTGGCTTTTACTCTCCCACAGCTGTCAATGAACCACTTGAAGCCTTCAGTCAAGGAACTGTGTAAACTTTGGAATTATTTGATCGACCAACAGCTTCAATAGACCCTCCAATTTGATGAGATTTTGCCCCATGGATCCCCATACTGGAGTATTTTTGTTTCTGTTGTTGGTTTAGTATTGAATTGCATAACTGTATGTGAAGAGATAATACTAGTGAGACTGAAATTCTCAGTTTCAATAGTCATCCTTGTACATCCTCCAAGTATGGTCATTTCTAAAGTATTACATTTTAGTGAAATTAAACTATTCCTTGTTTTGTTGAGGACCCCTGGACCCCTGCTCCAGGACCCCTGGGTGTCCACAGACCCCACTTTGGGAACCACTGCTCTTTATCACCAGAATGATCACAACCTCCACAATCTTCTAGAAATATACCACATAATCTTAAAATAATGACATTTGAAAACAGCCATCATCTGAAAAAGTCGACTTAACGGCGTTATCTGAAGGATGCATTTATGGTTAGTCTAAGAATACTTCTTCACAATTGAGTTTACTATCAATGCTTCAGTTTTGGGATTCAATAACAGCTTTTTCTGTTGGCTGAAGCCTCTGTAATTTTGTCAGTCAAAGGGGAAAGATTCTGAAATATGTTTTAAACGGATGAGTCTGGTAAGATTACGAAATACTCAGTTGACTTTACCTTGCTCTACATCTCTGACTGTGGTTTGGATAAGTGAAGTATTACTGCACTCGATCTTGCCTTCCAAATCAGCTGATGTGTCATATATTTGATAAGCTCTATGCCTAAACGATATCCATTTTGGAAAAACAAACAAAACATTACCCAAATATCATTATTCATCAGCTCTAGATGAATCCAGGGTATAAAAGTGTTTCATTTTGGCACCTGAGCACCTAAGTTATGCACTATCCTTTCCAAAGGATAATTTCTTTGAATGCTATTGTATCAATGAATGATGGATACTGCATTTGAAAAAAAGCAACAACTTTATTTGTCTGTTTTCAGCCCCACCCCACCCCCCGCCTCCCTCCCATCACCCCTCTCCCTCTCCTCTCGCAATGCGGCAACTGGTGCCTCTCCGATCCCCCCCTCTCCCCCCGTTCTCGCTCTCTCCACCTATCACTCCCCCGTCTCGCTCCTCTCCGTTCATTTGATTTTCTCTGTTTATTTCCCTGTGCCACAGATGTGATGAGAAACACAGAGAAGCAGTTAAGATTAGAAATGAATGGGAGCTGCATGTCCAAAAACACCTGGGGGAGGAAAAAATGAAAATCCCATCACTGCCAGTCTCTTCTCCTCATACCTGCGCTTCCCCCATTTCTTCTCAATCTGATTCCTGAATAAAAAAATAAAAAACTCTCATCCTCCTCTCCTCCCCCTCATCTCTCTCTCCTCTTCTCACTCCAAGAAAGCACTGTAGTGGCGATTATCTCTTCCAAGTCTAGCTATCCATCTGTGCCAGGAGTGAAATGTATTGGACAAGACGCAAAGAGCGCAAAAGGAGAGAAGAGGAGAGGAGAGGAGAGGAGGATGGGGGGGTTAGGAAAGGAAGGGAGAGAGGAGAGAGGAGATGGAGGGGTGCGATGGATGGGGGCAGGGCATGGCTTTCAACACATATGGCAAAAAAAAGAAAAAAGAAACACCAGCAGCCAAGGAGTTGAGAGAGAGAGAGAGAGAGAAGATCGAGAAGGCAATCGTACATGAGCGTCATGAAGAAAAGGAGGAAGGAAGCGAGACTGAATGAGCAATTCTGCTTCACATCTCCCGCCAGATCCCTCTCTCTCTCTCTCTCTATCCATCCCTCCATCTCTTGTAGGCTGAATCCATAATGAGTGTTTCTATTGTGCAGCATGGCAGGGCGTGGCGACTCTTCTGATATTGCATACAATACGGTTCAATATCATCCCATACAATTCATGTTTACGAAAAATAACAAGGCTGTCATTTCTAAAAATAATAGTAGAGTCTAAATCACTCTTATTTTGACATGACAGCCTCGGAATAATACAGAATCATCCCATAGAGTCATATGCTCAGTGGAAATAATGGTAGTCTATATTAATATTGGAGGAAAAGTGGACATGTGAATGAAATAAAGACCATACAACAGCTGTCAATGCATACAAGCTATAGCCCGCAAAGGGAAAGTGGTAGAGAGAGAGAGAGAGAGAGAGAGAGAGAGAGAGAGAGAGAGACAGAGAGAGAAGCCTGTAAGCCTACACAAAATCTCCTTATTCATGCTCAGTATAATACCCAAGCCTAGAGATGTCGTGGTAAATAAGAAGGTGGCAAAGCTATGAGCCTCCATAAGGCGAACACCCACCAATATAAACAAAAATCACTTTCAGAAGAGCATTAATTTAAGATTTTCCCACCTTCAAAACAGCCTATATTTGTCAGTTTGATGTCATTTTTACCAAGATGTATACTCTGAATTTGCATCATACACACTTATGTCTGCCTTGAAAGTGGGTAGACTCTATTTCCCAAATAAAAAGCTGGGTTTGTTGAGTTTAGATGGGGTTTATCTTCCACTACATCCCTGTCTTAGCCTAAGAGAACTGGTCGCAGTGCTCAAATTCTCCCAACAGAAGAAAAAAAAAAATGGGTTGGACTTTTTGACATATCCCTCCCACAGTGGCCAATATACAAAGTTTCCCCCCCAAAAAAGTACTACATTAAAAGATAAAATATTCAAAATATCAACCCTACACAAAGTGAGGAAAGTGGAGAGTCAACCCATAAAAACGTCTCTTCCTCAAAGGAACATCAATGGTGGAAGAGCCTCTTATATGTATCATGTTTTAACAAAAGTAACAGGACTGTATGCGTGTCAAGAGTGTATTTTCTCCCTTCGTTTTCCACTCAAATTAGACTAACAAGGGATTCAGACCATGAAATAACCCCCGCAGCCGTTCACACGGTTTTATTTGCACAGCTGCAACGATGTAACTAAAACTACCATTATACAAACTACAAACTTTGACAGTCGAAGCGTTTGAAAACATCCCGTTATGTAACCGGACACCGAGCCGTTTGAAAGGCACCGAGAAGCATCTTTGCGAGCGATGGAAGATGATTTTTGAGGAGTTACTTTCTCTGCCAAAGCCTGAATAAATTAGAAAGGTTAGTGTGTCCTGGGGGTTAAAACGCGGAAGTACCCAAACTACTTTCACACAGCAGGCATTTTGAGAGAAAGAGGAGGCTTTCTGGTTATCTTAACACACATGTGACCCCCCCTCCCCCTCGCCGGCGACAACATCGATTTAGTAAACCACTTGTTTGAATGGTAAAGTTTTATTCCACATATTCCGACCACCTATCCTAATAAGCGTCTGCCTAGGAACATTTACCAGAGAAAGAGAAATTTAATACTCACTCCTCTTCCCATGTTTGCTAGAGTGTAGACTTAAAAATCTTCCCAGTTCAAGTAAAAATTGAAAACAAAATCCACCTTAAAAGTATGTACAATTTAAAAAAAAACACAAAATTTTTAAAAATAAAAGCACTCCTGGATGTGCCCTTATTTTGTCGGGGTTTTTTTTTTCTTCCGCACGTGTCACTCCTCCAGGACACACATCCGAGCTCGCGAGCCGCCGCGGCAGACCCTCCAATACTTATAGACGGCGTTCCTTCCATTGTGACGTAGACGCCGTTTGCCATGGTAACCCCACGGATGGGGGCGGGGCGTCCACCATTATTGGGCGTTATTGCGTTTCTTTTTTTCAGTTCGCCATGCAACACACACACACACACACACACACACACACACACACACACACACACACACAGCACACATTATTCACCATGGATGCACAATAGCATGTTCACTGAAAAAATAACTATAGTAATCCTATAGTATTTTTAGAAGGATACTATACAGATATCACAGCAAAACTATAGGAATATTATAGGAAGATTATGATAATATCATAGGAGATAAAATATCATAATATAATCTCACTATTGCAGCCACAGACACACTTTAAGTCTCTATAACAGAATTATAGAAATATTATAGTGATTTTTTATTATGGTGTAGCGGAGACCAAACACACACACACACACACACACACACACACACACGTGTACATGCACAGCTGTGAGGCGCACACACGCACTCACACACAAACACACAGACAATGTGTTCTGCACACATTGCGTGACTCCCACCTGTTAATCCCTAGTGTTGCGACTTGAAACGATCTCAGGCTGTGACACTTTATTTTTTGCTTCTTTCATGGGGGTTAATCTGTATGGCGGTGTGACGAAACCCCGATATCAACCTGTCTATATTCTGTAAAGTCTGCTGTGAAAAGAGGCTCACCCCCGCCCAGACACACACACAGACACACGCACACACCCCTGATTCATGCACACCTCACCCAGCTAACAGCGAGGAGCGCAGACACCTTCCCTGCTGTTTTGACAAGATCGCTGTGCGCTGATGTAGCGGACGCCCGACTTCTGAACCCTCTGCTTTTGAGTCCAGGGCTTAAAAAGCAGATTCATCTCTCCCTGTGTTAACACTGCCACACAGCACCAGCACATTCCCGTTCCAACCAGGGACGCCCCCTTGGGATTCCACGACCCCTGACAAGATGTGACACAGTCCCCCCACCTCTCCTTTCTGAAGGCCCCCCTCTTGCCTGGGGCCCCCTGAAAGTATTCCCCCTTGTCCCCCCTCCCCAGTAGCGAAGCCTCTGCATAACATATTTTGGCTGTCTCCGCTGTCAATTGGGCTGTAAAATGATAAGACCTAATAACAGGCACAAAGAGGGGCAGCCTAGTTGTTAGAGACGCCCTCCTTCCACGGGACGGCCCAGGTTCGAGCCCCCATGTTGTCAAGCGTCAGCCCTGCTGAAGTGTCAAGACACTGAATCCCTCTGCAGCAGACCCTGACCTTTGACCTCCCAGTGGAGAGAGAGCAGGGAAAAAGAAAAAAGAATTTCCCTACAGGGATCAATAAAGTACCGCATTATTAAGAGACAAGTCGAAACGCTAGCTATTCATCCCAGGACATAAATGCAGGATTTAGTCTTTCATCCTTGGACCTAGACATTGTTGTATGTGAGTACACAAGTTTTAACCTTATATGCATCAGGAGGGGCTTTTGAACTTCATGTTTTATAGATTTTGAAGACAAGATAACTAGTAAATAAAGATCAGTAATTAGAAAATGCCAGTGAATTTGTAATTATTTAGTTTGAACTGAGGTGAGATCTTTTTCTATAAGCCTCTTGGGGGGTTTTGCCTGCACAAATTAGCAACTGCTCCCCTCTTCTTTCTGCGTTTTTCATCGTTGTATCTTATCAGTTTTTACTAAACCAGATTCCCTGGATTATGTTGACGTCCACAGCTTTAACCGGGTTTTATCATCCGGCTGTAACAGCGACCTCCTCAGCCGTGAAGCAGACCGAGCCGGCCTTTGGAGCGCCATGGCAGCCTGATAGGTAGACTGTGTCTCTCTGCGTCTGGCTCCCTGTGCATTCTAATAGGCCTTATCAGCGGCCTGGAGAGCACTCTGCACCAACTGACAAGATAAAACCGAGATAGATCAAACAACAACAGGCCCCATGTCACTGTCTGGCTTTGGCGTGACTGATGACATTTCATCTTTATCTGTCACTCACTCTCTCTCCAATTGTCTCTCTCTCTCTCTCTCTCTCTCTCACACACACACACACACACACACACTACCTTTTTCACATGCAATTCTGACCTGTATACATAGACCTGATTCACAGATGGACACACAGCAGCAAGCTCCGGCACTGTGGAGGAGTGTGTGTGTATGTGTGTGGGGGGTGAGTGTGTGTGTGTGTGTGTGTGTGTGTGTGTGTGTGTGTGTGTGTGTGTGTGTGTGTGTGTGTGTTTATATATATGTGCCTGTTTTCTATGTGTAGCCTATGTATTTTTTTTTTTTGTTGAAAAGTGCATTCACATCCATGCGGTGTGTGTGCAGCGTAGCATGCGTGCTGCCGGTGCGCGCTATAAATAGCCCAGATTTTATTTAGATGTTGGGGGGTGAGAGAGAGAGAGAGAGAGAGAGAGAGAGAGAGAGAGAGAGAGAGAGAGAGAGAGAGAGAGAGAGAGCTCTCAAATGAGTTGCCATAGCAACAGGCACGTTCCGGGGCCCTGCTTGTGAACGAAGGATGAAGGCATGATAATGTTAGTCTCTCTCTGTCTGCTTCTCTCTCTCTCTCTCTCCCTCCCCTCTTTGCATCTCCTCCTCTCTCTCCTTTTCTATTTCTCTCCACTCAGTTGAATTAATTTCAATTCAATTACTTTATTGGCATGACGATTTATCAGAAACAATATTGCCGAGGCGGTATACAAAACGACAATTTTCAGAACCCACAAACAAGCGTTTATACATTCGAACCATATTGAGATGATGAATTATTTGTGTTGAAACCACCAATCACAAACATCTATATCTTTCCTCTCTCCCTTTCTCTCTCTCCCCCCTTTTCTGTTTCCCTCTCTCTGCCTCTCTCTCTTTCTGTCCTTTTTCTCTCTCTGTCTCCCTACATCCTCCATTACTCCCCCTATCATCCTTGCTTCCCTGCTGTCTGTCTTACTCTAGCACCCTCTGGTGTAAAGGATATCACCTGTAAAGTTAGGTGGATAATAAACTGATTGGTTGGTTCATTGATTGATCGATTGAATTGATTTGCGTCCTGAATTGGAGAGAGCGTGTGCAGCCGTTTCACTGAGAACGCTGGCATATTCTGTCACACACACTGACACATTTACCTTTTTACTAGTAGGTGAGTGTCTCCCAAGTGTGTGCGAAGCTGGCCCTCTGTGATCAGGTGTGTGTAATGGGGTCCCCACACACACACACACACACACACAGAAGGTGTGTGTGTATGGAGGGTATAATAGCCAGGGTAAACACAAAGCAGATAGCACTAGAGTGGTCTCAGTTAATTTTCACTGAGGGTCTCTTTGCATTAGCGGCCAACAGAGCAATACATTGCAAACACCATTGTGGCAGACTGGCCCTTGAGATAATGGAGACACACATGAAATGCACACACACACACACACACACACACATTTAAAGGTAAAATCCAACCTAGTAAAGGACGCAGCAATATAGAGCCATAGAGCGAAGAGGACGCATCTAAAGGAGAGACAGAAAAAGCTAGTGCTTGATTTAATTTCCCATATGTGACAAATGCTGGAAGTGCTAACAAGTGTTGCATCTTGCAAGTGACTTGTTCGCTTTTTACGCAGCAGGCATTGCAGGTGATCCCACCGGTTGGTATATTCATAAAGTGTGTCTCTCTTTCAGTTAGTCACTCCAGTAAACGTCTGTGAAAGCAGGATTTCATAAGGCTCGTTTGCTCTGAGGGTGCAGAGTTTTCTGTCTATCTCGATCTTTGTTTTAAATTCTCTTCTGTGCCCTCCCTTTGAAATCTTCGTTCCTCCACCCCCCGCCTCCCCCCAGGGACCGAAGTTTGGGAAGCATCGATGTGGATGATCCCTCTATGAATGGGTCATCACATTCCACAGACCCGACTCATTGATCGTGTAACATTGTGCGTAGCTGCTGGCGTCTGTTGGCGGCAGGAAAACCTTGAAACAACGTCCTCGTTCTGCATCGTGACTCTGAAACGTTGTTTTCGTCCCGCGCGCGCTTTAAACAGACAAACCCCCGTGAGAATCAACTCTTATGGAACAAGAAGAGCGTGTACAAAAGGAACAAACTTCCAAGCAGCCTCAGTGTACAGTGATACGGAAAAGTTTTTATTGTGAATGACATTTTCATGACCAAGACGTCCTTAATACATCCATACTTTGTTTTCCTTGTGCCGACTAACAGCTTGGACAGAAATGTAACATGGCAGTTAAGATAACGATGAAACACTGAACGCTCCCTCCGTGACGGCGCGAAGGTCGCGTTGACTCAGTAGTAAGTCTCCTGCTCCACCCAACCTAGAAACCAAAAGGAGACAGAATTAGGGACAGAGTTCGGAGGACGTTTTCGTCTCGCAAATTTCTCCTCCTCCTCCTCCACGTCTTTCACAGACAAATCCCGGAGCCGTTCCCCTTCGCGGTACAACGGGAGAGGGCCGAAAAAAGGTCGTGACATTTTCATGTTGCGTTCGGGCCGCGAGATGATATCATCCCTCACGCCGGCTGCCAGCCATGCACCGACTCGGAGAAATAAGACGGGGTCGCATGTGAGCAGGAGCGAGTCACTTCTTGAATTTAGAAACAAGGACGCCAAGACATGATGCTATTAAGAGACTCGTCCTGGAGCTTCTCCCTCGGCGGGGGACTGGCAGGCCGACTGTACGGACAGAGAGGTTGTGGCATTTTTGTCTCGCCGTGGGTCATGAGAGGATGATATCATCCTGCGGGCCGGCTTGCAGGGATCCATAATCTGCCCGGGAAGAAATGACTCGGCTGTGTGACTAAAAGGGGACGCTGGACTCGTTGACCTGGTCCTGTGGCTCAATAGGTAGTGCTCTGACAAGGCAAGGGATTGGGGTTTGATTCCCAGCCATATCATTAGATGCATGCACTTTTGGATAGAAGTGTCCATCAAATGGCATATTCGATAAAACTGGGCAGAAAGTGAGTGTGATTCAAAGCTTGAATTATGTGATTTAGAGCCCAGAGGAGGATAAAATCACTGGGCTAAAATCTTGGTTACCACTTTAGGATGAAAGTGTGTTAAGTAGGGTAAAAATAATCTATAATACAGATAGATATGGGCTAACAGCTAATGTCTGTACCCTTTTCTTGAGTTATTTTTTAATAAAAAATAACTTTAAATACATTTTTATGATTTTTTTTTAAAAGTAGAGGACTCTCTGTTTTCCTTTAAAAAGATAGAAATTGGGGAAAGTGTTTCAATTCAACTTGGATATGTTTTTTCCTCTCTGATCTTAACTGGGGTACAGAACACATTATTCACCGTGGATGGGCAATGGGATGTTCACTGATCTGTGCTGCGAGACTCAGATGTAGCAGACAAACAAACACACACACACGCACGCAGCTGTGTCACAGCTAACATGCATGCAGGTTGTGCACAGCTCAGTGGGTGGAACGCAGCGTTGACAATGGCAGGGTTGTGGGTTCATTTCCCAGCGGGTCGTGCCATATGTCACGCTTCACTGGTCTGTGTGGAGACTCAGTGGTGCCAGTGATAACAGACAGGACCACAGACACATGCTCACACACAGAAACACATACACAACCTCATACATATACTGTATATACAATATATATAAGCACACACACACCTGTGATTCAGCCTCATCATATCTGTCACTACCCTTCCTCTCTCTTCCTAATCTACCAGTGCCTCTGCTCTCTGTATTTGGCAGCGTATGTCAGCATCAGGTGAAGTCAAAAATCTGGTACTGTGGCAACACTGATATAGTGTGAAAATGTTTTACACAATTTACTGAAACCAGTGTTCAAAAAATGAAACCGCCTACCACAAATTAGATTTATATTGTATATGGTATATGGATGGTTTATATTGTAAAAGCATCACATCATCTTGTAGAATCATTTACCAAATCTCACATGACACCGGCACGGCAAAGGATGGCAATCAGCAGGTTGGTATAGATGGTATAATTTTTCTAAATTTGACAAATTTTTTATACATCTGCTCCTTTGACTGCATTGAAATTAGAGCTGAACAATGAATTGAGAAAAAATCTAAATCGCAATATGAACATCCGCAATATGAACATCTGCAATTTCCAAATCGCAGAGGCTGCAATTAATTTCTTAAGAGAGAAGAGCGTCCAAAATTGATTTCTAATCAAGGTGTTTTAGAGCTCCAAGTAATCTTTGGTCCATGAATCAAGTATAATATTGATGAAAACCTTTCATCATACTCAAACTCAGTAAATCCTGCACACTGACATCTATTTTTGTTTAACAAAATCAATTTTCTTTCAGCCCTAACTGAAATGATCCAATCCTTGACATCTATCTCCAAATACAGAGAACAGAGGCGCTGTTTCACAGTAAAGGTAACTAGGTAAAGCAGAAACAGCCGGTAAAAGGTCTTACCGCCTGGGTTCCGTCGGAGGATGTATCTTCTGGCTTCATCATACAGGAAGATGAGGAGGGAGTAGGGGAAGGCACAGAACCACCAGCATGGCCTGGGATGGATGGATGGATAGATGGATGGATGGATGGATAGATAGAGAAAGATAGAGTTACAAATGAAATGTGACAACTACAAAGACCATAAGAGCTATTTTCCCAGGCTTTTAGAGAGACAGAGGTAGTAAGCAATACTAGTACAGAGAGTTTTATACTATTATGGGTGGCTGAAGGTTCTTTATGAGCACACAAATAGCAAACATTGAGCTTTTTGCCACCCATTCTTGAGTATTATCCAACTATTAGAATTCATTGAGAAGCTAAAGCAAAATGAGTCACAAAATGTGTTGAATATGAGCATTCTGAGCTGAAGAGGTAACAGTTTGCGAGTCCTTTCTGCCTACAGCGATCACACTTACAAACCCCATGACACAAAGCTCGGAATGTGCACACACACACTCACACACACACACACTCACACACACATGCAAACACGCAAACAGACCCTCATAAAGTGTTTTCTCTTTTAAATGGTGGTTATTATGCTTGTGTATGCTGGTACTGAGTGTGTTTTTCTGACTTTTTAGTTAATGAAGTATATCTCATCTTTTCTCATCATCGCACATTTTTCTTTAGGTGGTTAGGAAAAAAACTACATGAGAAGTTAATCAGCAGAGAAATCTCTGACTTTGCCTCTCCAAATGTCAAAATATGTAGTCATATTGAAAATCACGATGAAATGAAACCCTACAATATGGTGTATCCTTGGGGAAAAACACTGACACATTGTTTGATTGACAGGTTAATTTACTGATTGGCTAAGCGACTGATATGATGCCTAATTTCGTGTTTGATTGGTTTAATATTTGCTGTCACTGCTATTCTTAATATTCAGGTCATAGTGAGATCCATTCTTATCTTAATTGCTTGCATGTCCTGAATTTCCTTTGGCAATAAGTACCTTTGTATTTCAGGCAGATATCTGAATATTAATTGAGAGAGAGAGAGGAAAGGGGAAATAGAGATATAGAGATATACACAGAAACACAGAAAGCAAACGAGACAGAAATAGGGACAGGAAGAGAGAGACTGTTGAGGAGGGATAGATAGAGAGAGAAAGAGATAGAGAAAGGGAGACAGCAGCCAAGGTTGGTTAAACATCAGCAGTCACCCGAAGAGAGAGGCGAGTGGGTGGGTGAGGAGACAGAAAACACCAGGAACAGATGAAAAGGCGGCAGGGAAGAAAAGCGGAAGCCGGAGAAGGAGGAGAAGCGGTAAAAACAATAACGAGGAGAAGGAGAAGGAGAAGGAGAAGGTTTAAGTTGGATGTGAAACTCCAGAGCTAATGAGCTTAACGCGCCCTTAAAGGTCTGACGCCGCTTTCTGTTCTCCTCTGTGAGGCAGAGAATCTCATTAGCAGCTCTGCTTCTGAGGAGAAAATTACCTGAGACGTTCTACCATCTGCAAGACAATATCCAGCGAACACTACGAGGAATGAGGACTTCAAAAGACTCTTTAAAAACTTTCATAGAGTACTTCTACGTGCTCATAGTATTCCAGATAATAGCTCAGGAAGTCATGCATTTCACATTTCCACCATGGCTGAACAGACCTACAGAAACTCAAACTTCATCAACTTTTTCGGGGTAAATTGTTTATGCATCTTCCATTTCTGCTCATGAATATCCATTATGCATGAACAGAAAGAGAATATTCCCAGTATTTACATTGAAAATGAGGCCAAAATACATACAAAACCCAACAGTGAAGAGGGAACGATGTGCTGTATTCACACCTCAGTATCCTAGATAATATCCTAACTAGCATGTATCCTATTTGCCTGTTGGGTTCAGTTGGGTATATCTGAATTACTGTTAACACACTAGGATGTTTAGCAGAAGCAGTTTAAAAACTTAATACTCTGCAATCACAAATAATAAAGCCTATTGTATAATTTCAATCTCAATATCGTGGAGTGCTTACTTGCTGGGTATATGAAGCTTCCATTTCGCAGCAATGATGCTCGTTTTAGTTGCTTACTTTAAAGAGGTGTGTGTGTGTACTTGTGTGTGTGGGTGCACTCGTGTGTGTGTGTGTGTGTGTGTTACTCACTTGAGGGGGTACATTCTGAGGGCGACGTCCATGCCGGGGCAGTAGGAGAGGAAGGCAGCCAGCGCCGTCTCCTCAAACAGTCCAAAGATCAGGATGCGGTTCCTGAGGAAGAGAAGAGTGAAGTGAAAAAAATACAATTAGAACAATTCAACTGAGATCTATGTAATTATTACTGCAGTAACTCATGTAAGGAAGTTCTATACTGTGATTATTGTTACAGCAACAACCAGTTAACACCAAGAAACCTTTCACCAAGAAATATTAGGATCACCAAAATACCTATAATTACAGCTGAGTACGCCATTCACATTTTCATCAAAGTAAAAACATAGGAGAGTAAGACCGATGCTTAATAGCTCTCTGGTTACTACTAGTTAGTTTTTTTTTCATAAAGCCATATTTGACCAATCAGATTACTTTGCTGAATTTACCAATAGCAAATGTTTGTTTCTTTTGAGGTGAGATGTTTTCAAGGTGCCTTATGTCACCGTTTTATCTCACCTGCACTACAGGTATCTGTCATTTTACCTTTTTTTTTCATGTGGGAATAAATAAACTTAACTAAATCAAACTCAACCGCAGTTATTATTTGCTTTCTAGCCTGACCAGAATGCATGGTGAGAATACGGTGAAACTGAATTCAACAGCTGAGGGTATGTAACTGTAATCAAGCTATTCAACTATGAAGCTAGTAGCTAGTATCTCATGCTGTTATTGCCTTTCCTATACTATGCAGTGTAAGGTAGAGGCTGAATAAACCCTAAAAAACTTGACTACAAGAGTACACAGCTTTATGGCATGAGAAAATCTTTGGAAAATGCAGGTTTGAAAGCCACTGCTGTGTGTATATGTCTCCGTGTATACATACTTCATTCCTTGCTGCAGGATGGAGTTCCTCCTGGTCTTACAGATAATCAGATCGGCCCACTGGACGACGACGATGCTGGCGAAGAACGCCGTGTGGCAGGTGAACTCTACGATCTTTCTGCGCTCGTACGTCTGGTGGATAGATAGAGGGAGAGTAGAAATACATTACAACTATGCCGTTCATTTAAGGCGTCAACAATACGTTCATAAATGTCGCTTTATCCCTTTCTCCACTGCTGTCTGTAACCGTAACCATGGATTGCTTTTCCACTGACATGGTGCAGCATGTGGCATTAGCATCAGCGAGGTAAACTGTCCACTGAGCATAGTGTTGTAAAAATCAGCATTACTGACCCACTGCTGTCCGTAGCTGTCTTCCAGGTCATTTACAAATTTGTCGTCCCAGTGTACTCGGATCCCCAGCAGGTCCATGGGTAGAAAACCATTCTCAGCCAGGATCACAAAGTACGTGAAGAAGCCTGCTGTGGCCTGCATCATACCTGACAGAGGGAGAGAGAGCAGCAGACTTGGGTCAGACAGTATTTGCAGATATTTTATGGTTTGTTTTGGTTTTGTGGTTTGCCAGGGCCGTACAGGTCCGATTCACCACATGTAGTGCCGGAAAGTTTGTTGTCATGCAGGAAACCCAACCCATCTGGCACTTCAGGCAGCTAACAAGAGAGGCTGAGGATTATTTGCAGCTACTCTTTTTTCCCGACAGAGAAATCAAATATTCTATGCACACTTTTAACCATACCCAGGCAGTGTTAGTTGTTTGTGCAGGGGACGAGGATTAAAAAGACACCAAGAGTCATTCATATCTATTTGGGGACAGTGAGATGTTTGCCAGTCAGAAAAAAATCCTGGCAAATCTTCTGGAAAATCATTTCTGACAATGAAATTATGAAAGATAGAGAAAGAGTTTGAACAGATCCATATCTTACTTGACTGACCTCAAACACAAAAATGCACACATTTCATTTCAGACCACAGTGGTTAAACAATAAAGGGATAACATAGTGTTATTATATGTGGAAATGCTGAAGTAAGAGTTGACCCCTCTTACCGATCTGTCCGTAGGCTATACTGATGAGCCTCTCGTTGACCAGTTTGTCTGTTTTGGGGTTTCTGGGCTGCCTCTTCATGATGTCGCTCTCAGCTTCTTCATAAGCCAGGGAGATGGCAGGAACCTGGGAGGCAACGAGAAGGGCATCAACACATGATGAAGGCCAGGGAGTAGATCAAGTGATTGATGGATCCACATCCACATATATGCACAGATCAGAATTTATCGTGGTTGTTTTAATATGTAAAACTTGCATGATCACAAGGAATATGATGTTTGTCTGTTGTGCCACAGAGTTAGAAATTTGACCCACTGTTCCCAAGTAAATCCGATCTTTGATAGTCGTTTCTCAAACTAGGTCGACCTTCTACCCACATTTCTGAGCCCTTGTAGGTCTATCAGCGTGATACACAGGAGAAAACTCCATCAATCAATCAATCAATCAATCAATCAATCAGTTAATCAATCAAAAAGCTCACCATGTCAGTTCCCAGGTCGATACAGAGGATGGTGACCGTTCCCAGAGGCAGAGGAATGTTGGCGATGATGAAGAGGAGGAAGGGTGAGATCTCAGGGATGTTACTGGTCAGGGTGTAGGCGATGGACTTCTTCAAGTTATCGAAAATCAGACGGCCTGTGATTTAAGACAAGAAGAAGAAATGAATGTTGTGAAGAAAGTGATGAGATGAGACAATCTGGCAGTCATAATGTAAAAAATAAAAATGTAAACAAATGCTGAGCGGACACAAACTACAAGGTTACAATTACAATTAGTTTGTCACTTTGAAAAATGTATAGGCCTTTTTTAACTGAACATCATCGCCTATGTGGATTGCCATTCATTTTAGGATTTTTTACATGAGTCAATACACCAGAAAGCAACCAATATCATCTTTGTTTCTCACTATTTAAATGCAATATATGAAGATGAACGTGTGTCATCCATCGAAAATTGAACTTTTCTGAGCCTTGACTCTTTTAAAAGTCAAACGGAAGCCTTCCCTTGATCCCTCGGGCGTAAAAAAACGTACCCTCTTCCACTCCGGTGACGATGGAGGCAAAGTTGTCGTCCAGCAGGATCATGTCAGCGGCCTGTTTGGAGACGTCAGATCCGGCGATCCCCATGGCGACGCCGATGTCGGCCTTCTTCAGAGCCGGAGAGTCGTTCACACCGTCACCTGTCACAGCCACGATGGCTCCCTGCAGAGAGAGGGAAGAGAGTTTAGGTGGACTGATGTCGCCATTGGAGAAGTCCTGGTCTTCAGTCCTGGTCTTTCTTTTTTGCTCGCTGCACTGCTGCTCCACCCTCAAGAGAAATTGTTTGAAAGTTGAGCAGTAATAATGTATGATAACTGCAAGGTGGGGAGTGATTTCCCCATTAAAAAAAAAAAGTCAACAATATTTGGATATACACTACCAGTCAAATGTTTTGACACACCTGATTATTTCAGAGTCTTTACTATTATTCTAAAATGTGAAAAATAACAGATTAACATTTGATTTCTTTAGGGGGGAAAAAAACAAGTACGAGAGACAAAGTGTCTCTGGATCCCGGACCGGAAAAGGTCAAAAGCCCTGAATCCTCATCCACGACTGTGAAAACGGCTGCAGTTGCCCTTCAGTGCTGACCTGTCTCTGGCAGCCCTCCACGATGATGAGTTTCTGCTGAGGCGAGGTTCTGGCAAAGACGATCTCGGTGTGGTGCTGCAGGATGTTGTCCAGGTGCTCCGCGGTCATTTCTTTCAGCTCCCCGCCGTGGACGACGCAGGCCTTGGCATCCCTGGAGAGGAAAACACAGCGGCGTTAGGACGGCGCTTCTGATCTCAGAGCCCGCGTCTGAGGCTGGGATGCGATCGGGGGGCAACGCGGGCACACAAAGGGGAAATAATGAAAGGAAAAGGCGAGCAGGGAAAACAGGAAATTCCATAAGAAAACAGACAGCGCCGGCCTTGGCGTCCCTTGAGAGGAAAACGGTGGAGTCGTTAGCAAAAAGCCAGATTTAGAGTAGAGGGTTCTACATCTTCAGGTCCTGCTGAAACCCTGTATCTCAAAAAAGCCAACATTTCTTGAACTGAGAAAAACTAGACGGTGTTCCCATTGATAGTCATACATTTGATTGATTTCATTGATATACATACATTTTGCCCAAACGGGTGACATCACCTGTCAATTATATTAAAATGACAGATAGGAACTTTCTGCAAGACACTGAAAACATCCATTTTACTTTGGGTCTTTCAGGCCAAAACAAAAATTCTTCTATTTTTTCTAACTGACAGTATTTCAGATGTAAATTGCTCTATGCTTGGTTGGATAGTAGCTTTTGTATTTTGATAGTGCAGCTGTTATCTGAAAATGAAGACTAAACTGGCTGAAGAGGCATATGTAGATCTATGTGTCTGCTCTGACTCGATGGTAAAAGCCTTTTTGGCTGAGCAGATTGCTGATCTTGTTTGCCAATGCTAATTTAATTTGGCACCATTAGTACTAATTAATTGGCTACCAATCTTCCAGATAGCACCCATATGAACTTTTGGTTGCCCAGTCACTCAAACTAAACTTTTTCAGAGATAATTGGACCTCAGGACATTTGGTGACCAGAAATGGGACAGTCACTAATTTAAATTATTACATTAAGTGCTTATTATTGACTGAATGGAATAAAATATTACACAAAATGGTGGAGATGCCACTGAAGAAGTACATTCAGAGTGAAGATTTACTTTCTGTTTTGTCATTTGTCAACGGGAATCGCTCGCCATAGCTACTGCTCTTGCTTGAAATCCAGTTTAAAGCACAGCACTCTTCTGCTTAAAACAAATTCATTTTTAGCATTGGAGTGCTAAAAACATGCTAATGGCTCGCTTATGTCAGGGTTATGCAAATCTATCTTTCTACTGTAAATGAGGGAAAAAAAGGCAGCGTTGTGAAGAAAGGATCCTTGTGGACACGCAGTCTTGTTCTGCTCAGCCACCAGGGGGCGCTATGAGTGTATGGGACCAATTCCAGTCCAAGTTACTGTAACTTCTCGACAGTTTTATTTTCTTTTATTACTCGTATCAAGATGACCCTTGATTGAAGATGATGTTGATTTGCATTTGAGCAGGTCTTACATGGCACAATGACAGAACTGGTGCAATGTCGTTCTAAATTGCTAGAAGACAGTGAGTGTACAAACCTGGGGTTGACCTCTGACACTGGAACGTTCAGACGAGCAGCGATGTCCTCAACGGTCTCGTTGCCTTCAGAGATGATACCCACACCCTTAGCGATGGCCTTGGCTGTGATTGGATGATCACCTGTTACCATGATAACCTGAAGGGGACAAGATAAGACAAGACTCTCAACCTGAAAGTTGTGCCAAGTTTTGCAGAAACTTTTGCCCAAAAGTCTACTTTATCAGGAATTGAGAAAAGCTGGCTGATTTAACTGTTTACACGCATGGATTTTGACAATGTTATATTTTTACAATATATTTTCAAATGGTTTGTTTTGGCTGACAGGGAATCAGTGCAGCTCTGTTCACATTCCTTTGAAGTTTGATTGACAGATACTGCGCTGGTTGCAGGTTTTAGGAACTGAAGAACATTATCTTGAGCTGAAAATCATTATCCTGGACTGTGAGTCAGAAAGTGTATAAGTTAGCGATGTGGTTTTGCAGAGATAGATACAAACTTTGGGATGGAGCAGAAGCCTGAAAAGACAGCGGAGACATACCTTGATTCCAGCGCTCCTGCATTTGCCCACAGCGTCGGGCACGGCGGCACGAGGAGGGTCGATCATGGACATGAGACCAACGAAGCACAGGTTCTCAGTGGGGAAGTTCACCTCCTCGGTGTCAAAGGCAAAGCCCTCCGCAAACTGGTCATCGGGGAGACTGTAATGGCAGAAACCTGGATAGGAGGATAAAAAAATACACGTCAGTCTTCATTTAAAGGAAGAACATCTTTACATTCCAGACATTAGGTTTTAGCCATGTATTTGAGCTGGACCTTACCCAGCACTCTCTCTCCAAGCCCTCCCAACTCGACATAGGCATTCTGGAAAGCGTCTTTCATCTCATCGTCCAGAGGCTGCTCTTTGCCCTGGATCAGGATGGTGGAGCAGCGGTCCAGAATCCTCTCTGGGGCGCCTTTCATCACCAGCAGGTGCTTGGTTTCTCCGGGAGTCGTGTTCTTATGGATGGAGAGCTGTGGGACAGGAGGTAGGAGTCAAAATAGAATTTGTCAGTCAAAGACACTGTTGGGAGTTAAGACGAACAATCAGACAAACAAAAGCAGATGACCATTATGAATATTGGACTTCATTTGTGGATGAAGAAATGGGGCCCGCTTCGAATATTGTCTTACATTGTTGGTACCTATTATAAGGCTAAACTATGTTCGAATTAAACAATATCCCATTTTGTGGTCTATCCGTCAGCTAATAGTCCTAAATGAGCTGGATTGGTTACCTGGTATTTGTTGGTGGAGTTGAAGGGGATCTCAGCAATCTTGTAGTATTTTTCTCTCATGTCTTTGACAGATCCGCAGCACAATTCAATACACTTCAGCAGGGCAGACTCTGAGGCGTCACCAGCCACATCTCTCTGTTGAATTATACAAAATATAAAGATATGGATCAGTGGGTTTGGCCCAGATCATACATCACAGCATCAGTGTCCAGCTAAAGCCTTCTACTTTCATTTTTCTACTATTTATTGTACATGACAAACAACAGTGTGTGCAAAGTTAAGAAAAATGATTCAAACAGTTGAAACCAAACCACTGACAATTCATTAATTTCAAATGGAGATTTTTTTTTCCTCAATTTCTCATTCTCTAAAGATTTTCTGCAGAACACTGACAATATGAGTTATTTCTTTGAAGGATTAGCTTTAAGAGTTGTGTTACTGAGACTGGCCAGGATGATACATCATAATAGTTTTAGAGTTATAGTTTGGGGCCTCACAAACTAAAACTCTCTGTGTAGGAGGAACAGATTGGGTGGATAAATGGGCCAACACAGGGACATGCACAGTACAACAATACAGTATTTGGATCAGTTTGAATTTAAGAGCTACATTCCAAAATAAGATGTCCATCATTTGAAAAAAATTGACACCATCTCCTACAAAATGACTGTTAACCTGAAAGCGAAGCATATTACAGGGTACTATTAAAGTTATGAGTCATCTTAAGTCCTTTGCTTACAAAATAGCTATGTTTATGACGAGTGTGACCGAGAGTAACCTGTTTTTGAAATTTTTCTGAAATAAATATGTAGCATTTTTCAATGAAACCTTTCAGTTGTATTACTTATGCTACATTTCTGCCACATTTCCCTCTGCTTACACTGTGCAGTCTGAAAAACATGGATACTTGCCTATATTCATTTAGAAAAAAGTATTTTTTTCTGTCTGGCCACTTTTTGCTTTGGCTATATATTACTTTCAATTATATGAAGTGTTTTGGGTTTTTTTGTTGCAAGATTTGCAGTGCAATTTGGCTGGGTTTGTAGTTTGGTATGGTCCCAACTGCTCCGTGCCAAGACATCATGCCAAGCCAGGATCAATCACTTCCCACATAGTAACTGCATCTCATCATTCAACTAAATAATAAATCAGCTAGTTCTAGTATCCAATTCAACAAAAAGTTCCAGGGAAGAAAAATAGTTCCAAGAGGTAATAAGGGTAAATTATACCCTCGGCTTGGTGTCATAACATATTGTGTGCTCCTTTACAATCAGGGTTAACAGATGGAGTTACACCAAAAGCCAAAGCTTCTATACATGTCAAGGTTATCGATATCTTCTTCCAATGTTGAATAATTCAGAACCTTTTGTTGTGGTCTCAATGGGTTAACTAGAGCAAAACGATACTGTTTGGTAATTAGAAGTTGTAATGGAGGATCTGCGCAGGATAGACTGGCACCTTCAGGATGGGAACGTTGCTCTGCTCTGCCAGGAAGACGGCGCGGTTGCAGAGTCCGGCGATCCGGGCCAAGCCGGCCCAGGTGGCGGAGCTCCTGTCGAAGGACGTCCCGCTCTGGTTCTCGGTGGTGTCGGCCTCGTGGATCTGGTTGTCGAACCACATGTGGGCCACGGTCATCCTGTTCTGGGTCAGGGTGCCGGTCTTGTCGGAGCAGATGGTGGAGGTGGAGCCCAGAGTCTCCACGGCTTCCAGGTTCTTCACCAGGCAGTTCTTCTTGGCCATGCGCTTGGCGGTCAGGGTCAGACACACCTGGAGATGGAAAGCCAGTGATTAGCTATCTTATCTTCAGTGTTTGCGTCAAATACTCTGTGTATCTATTGTCTAATGAAAGTGTCTCCTCTCCTCCACTCATGTTTTGGCCTTTTGTCCATGTTTATTTATGTTTGAACAAAGATTGTGACTTTGACTTTGAATATATATCTCTATCAGCACAAGTCAGGCATTATAAAGTGATAAGTACAGCAGCCAAACATAAATTGACGCAGAAACTCCAAGGTTTCCAGTGATATCCAACATGTCATGTTAACTAATGGGAAAATGTGGATAATGGAGGACATGATAATTTGTAAAGGTGACGTAATGATACTATCATAAATCCAATGAACAGTTTTTCATGTTTTTCATTGGTTGTACACTTTGAATGTTCTTGTAAAAAATAAAAATTGGTTGTCTTTAGAAAAAATTTTGCTACTAAAACATTTTCAGATTGTTATGTTGAAAGCTAACTATACTAGAGTCAATCAATCATCTTATGTTTAGGGCAGGGAGGGGGCGGACCCTCTGGCACTGCCAGCCAATCAGAGCAGTGTGTTTTTGGGGCTGCTAGAAACACCACCAAAACAGCCTGTAGCTCTTTAGGTGAGAGCGGGACACGAGAGAATAAATTACTAAAAATATTTATGAACTATTTTTGCATGAAACAAATTCGTATGTGTGCTTCTTAGACTCAAAGTAATGATATAAAAATGTACGAATAGTGAAAATTACTCCCCCCTTTATTTATCTGAGCGTTGAAGCTATTAAAGAAGAAACACGAGGAGAATATGAAATTCAGTTGAAACAGTCGAGACACAAAGTACACTGTAACTCACAGTGACGGTGGCCAGGAGACCCTCTGGCACGTTGGCGACGATGATTCCGATGAGGAAGATGACGGCCTCCAGCCAGCCGTACCCGAGGATGAGGGAGAGGACGAAGAAGGACACGCCCAGGAAGACGGCCACACCGGTGATGATGTGGATGAAGTGCTCGATCTCCTTGGCGATGGGAGTCTTTCCGCCCTCCAGACTGGAAGCCAGGGTGGCGATGCGGCCCATGACGGTACGGTCTCCGGTGTTGATGACGATTCCTCTTGCAGTACCTGGAGGACAGCGAGAGATTTTTTTGAGTCACAAAATAGTTGATTAAAAAAACTGACTTCAAATCACAAAACATCTGACAAAATAAAAGCATTTAAGATGACAAAATGGTTGATACAAATAACAGATTTACAGACATTTAAATGTCTAAAAAATTACAAAACAACAAATAAACAACATGGTCAAATATAACAGACTGGAAATCACAGATCCTTCAGATTAGTTCACCTATAAACTGATGAGCTCATTTATTTCCTGATTTAATAAAATTTGTGAGAAACACAGCAATAAAACTCTTCATCACCTCATCTCATCTCCTCTTATTTTATCTCATCTCACTCCATGTATAAGTAGATTAATTTTTCTAATATTTACCAACAACCATGTAGGTAACATGGCTAAAATAACACAGCAGAGACATTTATTCCTTTTTTTCAGCCTCCAGTAGGTTGAGCATGGCTACGGGATCCATTCAAGCTTCCATTCCCACTATTTTTAAAGTTAAATTTCATCTAATCCAGTTTTATCACAAATCAATCTTGACCCCGTAATCCCCTTCCCAGAGCCATTGATTTCTCTATCTTCCACTCCCTGTTTGTTCTCTACCTTCAACACAGTTGGTGGAGAAGAAAGCGATGTTCCTGGTCTCCAGTGGGTTGTCGTTGGAGAAGTCTGGAGTACGAGTCTGGGGCTCCGATTCACCAGTCAGAGAGGAGTTGTCCACCTGGGGAGGGGGAGAAGCACAGCGAGAATGAAACGCTGCAGATGAACAGTGAGGAAAGAATGACATGAAGTCTTCAGGGTTTTACAGCCGAGGGAGAAGAAGAAAGAAAAGTAAAAAAAAAAACAATGACTGGCATGTCGGACAGTATTGAGAACCGAAGTGTGGAAGATGACACATTTGGGTCAAAAGGAATTTAAACCAAGAAACAAACAAGACAACCTATGAACTGAAGCATTGTGATTTTGGCTTTGGAGGCAGAAGGTCAAAAGGTAAACTTCACATAAAGGAAGTAATGTTCATTCTTAACATCATCGGATGTTAAGCAAGTTTAACCGTGATTTACTGACAGTCAGTATGTGAGGAAATCATCGTTTCCCCTTTCCAAGGCCAGAATGGGCCACCTCCCCTACAAGAGCTGCCATCTAAAGCCAATCATTAAGTTTGGTTTTATTGGATTATTTTAAAGCCAGATGACCCAAAAGCTGTTTCAGAGGCCTTGCTGCCCAGGAGCCACTGGTCCGTACGAATGTCTGACAGGAGAGATGAAGGAAGACTCGGAGGTACGGACCTTGCAGCCGTGAGCAGAGACGACACGCAGATCGGCAGGGATCCTGTCTCCTCCTTTCACCTCCACCAGGTCTCCCACCACCACCTCCTCGGCGTTGATGCTCTTCTTCTCACCGTCGCGGATGACCAGGGCTTGCTACCACACCAAAGACACAAGATTATATTTCAAAGGTGATTTCTGAACATATTTTTGGCTATAAAGCTGACATTTCAAGAGGCGTTACATTTCCTGAGTAAGTTTTGCTTTTGTGGACTGAGATGTACCATGAGTAACTTTTGTTTGCAGCATCGCTCTAAGAGTTGACTCAGCAGAAAGTTGGATAAATATTCTTCTTTTGTTTCTCTTGACAGGAGATGTTGCCACATTTTGGTGATACACCCACGAGTTTTGGGGCTACACAGATGGGCAATGTTCCCAGCAGTAGGAAACAAAACAACCCATAGTCAAATGTGCAATCAGTGCAACAGTGCTGAGACAGCTCCCTCAGCACGGTACAAAATGTTCCCCTGTGGATCACTGCTTTCAACATGATGATCTGTAAGCAGCCACTGGAGACTGGAAACCTCCTGTCAAGATCTGGTGAGGGTCGGCTATTTGAATAACAGCGATGACGAACTTACGCCCATCAGTATGCTTTTTCCCCATTTAGGCCAATTATTTTAGCCACACAATTACCTCAAACTAGCACTGGGATATGTGGAAATCTCACCTGTGGGACCAGGTTCTTGAAGGAGTCCATGATCTTGGAGCTCTTAGCCTCTTGGTAGTAGGAGAAACAGCCGGTGATGATGACGACAGCAGAGAGCACAACGCCCAGGTACAGCTGCAGGGAGAGGAAAAGGAAAGTCTTTTTAATGACCAAGTCTCTAAAATATAACAGAGCACAAAATTAAAGCGGCAGTTAATGAAGTTGTTTATTGTCCTTCCTTTTTGGGAATTTCACCAGCTTTAAGGTAAATGACAGCTCTTCCATTTAGCAAAGTTCTCCTTACGTTATCATTGGCCGGTTCGTCTTCTGAGGCAGCCTGGATACCGTAAGCCAGGAAGCAGAGGATGGCTCCGATCCACAGCAGCATGGAGAAACCACCAAACAACTGACAACAAGATGAAAGAAATTCAAGATTCAAGTCTTTATTGCCACGTCAAGTTGGCCAGAAAGCGTTTGTGTCTCAGTGTGTTCTGGACATCAAATGAAACTATACATGTAGCTCCTACATACAGTAGATACCCACTGCAGTTGACTACAACTTATTATACAGGACTCTAAGTGCCTTAGTAGAGTGAATTTGTGTTTCCCAAATTTGAATATTCAAAAAAATGCTCACAAGCAAAATGTTTTGCATGTAAAATGTCACACTCCCGACTATGAGTTCCAGTAAAATCCCAAAGAGATGAGGAGTCGCATTTACCTGTCGACAAAACTTGACCCATTCAGGCGTGGTGGGGGGAGGGGTGAGGGCGTTGGGGCCGTCCCGGGCCAGGATCTCCTTCGCCCTGGAGGAGGAGAGACCCTGCAGAGAGGAGGAGGGAGGAGGAGAGAGGAGGAGGTGCAATTAGGACGACAGTCAGAGGAGCAGGAAACAATGGAGAACGAACAAGGAAATGAAATAAATCAAGATTGGCAATACACACTTCAGGCACAGTTGCCCCATACAGGTTTCCCCAAAAAGTTATGTATCACTTCACTAGAGAGAAAAGGAACTAGGACGGAGGTTTGACTGAACATGTGGACTAAAAACACATTCTTCTTTACAGCAACAGCCTGGGGGGTTGAAGGAAAAATGGGAGATTAAAGAGAAGAGAGAGTTAAGTGATGTCACCTGAAGGCAGAAACTATCTAAAGATTACTTGTGAAAACATGTGTAAGCACTAATGTGTGTGTGTGTGTGTGTGTGTGTGTGTGTAATCTAAGGAATTACACAAGAAAAACCTGTATGTCCAGTTTGCCCCGCTACTCTCACTGCCCCCTCTCAAGCTACTCAGTTTGTCCCCGTTTACTGGAGGGAAACAGGATGAAAGGTGAGTCAGACTGACACACACACACACACACACACACACAGATACCTCCGGAGGTGCAGGATTAAAGTTCGGCTGACAAAACAGAAGACGGCAAATACACGGGAGCGGAGATCTGAGTAATCTTTAAATCACTGCTTCCGCACTTCCGCAGTTTAGTCTAATTAGACAGTAAAAAAAATACAGTGTGTGGTAAATGATGTATGCGGTAATTATGTTGTGAGTTGTGATACAGAAACTACGACACTGACAGGAGAGAAGGAGACCGAGGAATGGCTTCTTTCCATTATCAATGAATCCTTGTTTTCCAAACCAGTCAGTGTATTGCCTTACAGGTTGTTCCAGTGTTATTACGCTGTAATACTGGGGAAAAAGGAGCTGTAACCTAAAGCGTCTCTGAAACGTCTTTGGAGGAGGACCAGGAGTGAAAAGCAGCAGTTTTTTTCCGTTGGTAGGCAAATAGGAGCGGTGTTCCTGTGTGAATGAAGTCCTTGTTTTGGAGGCAAACCCAGACTGATCAGATTTCAACAGATAATCATCATCAGTCAAGCATTTGGTCAGTGTGGGGTTGTATTGTATTGTGTAATGGAATTCTGTGTGTGTGTGTGTGTGTGTGTGTGTGTGTGTGTGTGTGTGTGTGTGGGTGGGTATGTCCTCTATTTGTACGGTGTGACCGGCCTTGACCCTTGAAATCGTCAGCCTCCGTTTACCCACGTGAGAATGTATGTGTGTGTGTGTGTGTGTGTGTATGTCTGTGTGTGTGTGTGTGTGTGTGTAAATATACAGTTTACAGACTGCTAAATCTTCTGCATCTGTACTACTTAAGCTATGCTTTGCACTATGATTTTGAATAGGTGGATAAATAAATGAAGAAATGTGTGTGTGTGTGTGTGTGTGTGTGTGTGTGTTTGTGTGTGTGTGACCTCGGTTTGTACTCCTAGATCTTAGCCTCTGGGTTTATCATCTTCCATGTTATTGTCACTGACAACCAGTAGAACAACTTTACTATCAAGCCTCAGTCCGAGGACACGCTTCCTTACACACACACACACACACACACACACACACACACAAATGGGTAGAAAACATATACAGTCACACATTCAGACGCAGATAGATACACACTCCAACACGTACACACTTGCGTACGCATAGACTCACTCACCCTGGTTAGGTCGGTTCCGTATTTCCTGTGAAGTTCATCCAAGGTTAACTTGTGATCATCCTATGGAGAGAGAGAGAGAGAGAGAGAGAGAGAGAGAGAGTTAGAGATTGGAGACATTGCGTAAAACAAGACAAAATCCCTGTCATTTTGAAACTGCAGATATTATCTGCTTTGGCTGCGAGGATTAAAATGTGTCCTGTCATTTCCCCCCGAAAGAATACGGGGAATAGAAGGATGACGCAGCAAAATCTGAAATCTGATGAGGATTATGGATGCCTGTCCATACAGTGTGATTTAAGATTAAGTCAAAGCAGACATTCGAGTAATACTAGATTGAAAACTCTCAGCCAAACATGAGAGCTAAGCCATGCAGCTCATATAGACGCATCTACGCAGTCACTTTGCCACGAGCGAACAGAATCAATGCAACCCAACTGATCTTTACTCCAAAATATATTGCTTATATTTCATGTAGAGTTAAGCTGACTGTCCTGATTCTTTAAGACTCACGGTTGAGCTTTTAAAGTCATCATCAACATGAATTTGTCTCTAAAGCGTCCAACTCATCGCTCATTTGATCTTATACCGTGCTTTTTTTCGGATGAGAGAGTGTGTACTTCCCAAACAAAGCCTCGTCGAATAGCAATCTCATGTAAAAAATAAATGCAAAAATAAAAGTGGATCTGCAAATGATCAAACCGGAGAGGCTGACGCATTCGTGTGCCCACACTGTGTTTTCGCCCACAGTGGAAGAATGAGTAGGGAAATTGTATGCATGCAACATAATTTGGTGCAATATCATCTGTCATTATTTTATGCCATTGTGCAAGGCGGTAGTGTAATCTTTAGTAGATGCCTGATACATCCACAGTAAAGCCTCCCACCCGCTGGTTCAGGCTTCCTTGGTAGTTTATTTTGCAACGTTTTGACCTCAAATATGTGACAAATGCCGGCTGTGGTTGAACTGATGCTGAACAAACCACTAAAGGAACATTACTCCTGTGTGCAAGCATTTGTTTTCCATTTTCAGTATCGCGTACCATGACATACATTAAGATGATTATTTTTTATGTGCAGTAATTACTTTTCCATTAAATAAAATTGTTAGATCTTGGACAGTATGCCACTTTGTGCCCCTTCGTGCTTGTATGCACTATGTATTATTGGAGACATTTTATATTATGACTTTCCTTTGGACTATTATGAGAATAGAATTGTTAAAGAAATGATTTTTTCCCCTTGTAAATTGCGATATTATTGTACTAGTATACATTTTAGCTTTCACCTCAACCATTGCTGGTGCATATGAGAAATGATGAGAGACATGAATGAATGAATGAATGAATGAATGATACATCTTAGTTTTACATCCCTACTATTATGTACTATTAGCATGCACTAATACGCATTTTCTCTCCTTTGACCTCTTAAAGATTCATGTTTCTTTGTGCTAGCATGAAATTTTACTTCCATCTTTCACTGCTTGAAATATACAGTATGTAAAGAGTGTATGAAAGACATTATGTAATACTAATTTGGCCACTTTGAACTATATTTGAATTCTCGGAGTTTAGTTCGACCGCCGAAGGATAAAGTGTGTCTCTTGAGCCTGATGTGTTCTCTCTATCCAGCGGTTGGTGGAGAAACTGGGTGTGACTGCGAGGTGCCGCTTGCCTTACCACAACTTTGCATTATAATGATGCAGGCAAAATGTGCCACGCCAAATGTGCCATGCATAATGTGCTATCACATGCCCCCAACTCCTGGTTCTTTTTTTTAACTGTTTAGTCAGCAGTTTCTTCTGCAGTGTAGAGGAAATGTCGGCTCTGGCTGTGACACCCAGGCTCGCTGACACACACTCTAATCATGTGGCCAGGGACACACACTCCTGAAACACAGCTTACGAAATTCTTCTTGAGGGGAATGCTCACGCCCTTGTTCCCCGACTCCTTCAAAGTGAATATGTTTCTATATTATGGCGGTTTTGTTTGGACTTTGTTACATTTTAACAAGCCGCCAGCTGCTTGCTGTTGCCATGGGAGTCGTTTCCTTTGTCTTTGGCTGGACTTTGATGTCTCTTTAAATTGTGCGATGGTGCAATAATCATTAACATGTCAACGAGACGGGCCACATAGAAACCCGCCCATACTCTTACTACTGCCTTAGTACTGACCAACATGCTGTCATTTTTATCCATGATCAAATTCTGAACCTTTTAGATCATCAATACACGTGCAATAGATCATTGGTGCCATGCAAAAAGTTTGTGTTTCCAAAAGTCAACAACTGAGAAAGACTCACAATACACTTTCAGCAGTTTGGCTCGGTCTTTGATTCATTATAATGTTTTCCACACACGGGAGACATTGCCCGCTGTTAATTACGCTGATGATACGGTTGCTATGCTATACGAATGTCCTTCAGCGGCGGCAGGACTTTGAGATATAGTTAAGTAGTATGGGGGACAATAATCATTAATATGTCACCTAGACCTGATTTTATTACCTAATGGGCCGGGCTGAACACGAGACCGCAGCCTCGCTCTGTGACTTTGCGGATGACATTGGCCAGGCAATGTCGCCAGTTTCCTGAAAACCATCGTTAAAGTTTAAAAAAAACTACGACCAAGCCACGCCGTTCATGCATGTGCATTGAAACTGTGAAATAAATCTTACTTCTCTGTTTCTGAAAAGTTAACCTTGTGGAATATACAAGGTGTCTGCAGGAGGCTGACAGCCGTACTTGATGACCTTGTGAAAGACAGCGACCGGTGTATATCTAATGTAACTTTATACTGCGTTATTCCATATAAAATACACTTATTTGTGCATTTAATCATGGAGTTGTTACTGAAGTTTTATTTGGACTTTAAGATGAGCATGAGACCTGAATCTTACTCAGTGACCTTGTGAAGGACACTAACCGGTACATATCTTAAGTGACTTAAAGCTGCAGCTATGGCATTTTGAATTTTAACAATAAAAGCAAGCCATTTTCAGGGTAGTTACTGTTTTCTTACAAGTTTTGTCAAAGAAAGATAACTTTTGGTCCCGGAGAATTGAAGTGGCAGATCTCAACGTGTCAAAGTATCCACTTAATACAGATTTATTTCTGTATAAAACGCCATTAAAGTACATTTAAAGATAAGAGTTGATGGTGTGGAAGAGTTTTATTAGCCCTTTTCTTGGACTTTGAGATGAACCTAAAGCACCTCAGTGACTTTGTGAAATGACCTTGGCCAGCTACACATCCAGATTCAAGAAAGAAAGATCCCAACGGAAACTGGACTGCTGACATTCTTCCACCAGGATCTGTCAAACCCAACTTAACTTGCACACATCCGACTTCACAGTTCCAAAGTGTCTGAGCACAATCCAAAGTGTCTGAGCACAATAACGTGACTTTAGTTTGTGAGTGATCGTCGCCAGAGGGAAAATAAACTACCAGCCTTGTCCCGCTCATTAAGCTACGCGTGATCGGAACGATTTCAGGGAAATTAGAGGCCTGTGAGAGAATAGTGCACATGTTAATATGTGTAGGCCCTTGTCTGGAAACCACACTACAAACCCTATTTGTGTCACTAACCTACTTCTACAGCATGGAGTCTTTCTTCAGTGGGGTAAATGAGGTAAAAGGACCTCGAATAAACAACAACTGAGGAGTCTGCAATGACTCCACTGTGTCTCACCCAATATCTCAGAGCTGAAAACCTATTTAGATAAGTAGGAGTTAGGAGTGAAGTATAATAACTGTGAGCTGCTTAATGACATGTGACGGTGCATGCAGTGATATAAGTAGCAGTGTTTATGAAGTGCTGGTCAGACAGTTATTTCTAAAGTGTCTAACGGTGAAGTCAAAGTTGTTTGTCCCTGCTGTGACTCTATCATTGCTGTGACCAAGAGTGTAACGGAATAAGTTTGTCATTAAGTATGAGGCAATGTGTACGCACAGTTCCAGTTCAGGAAGTAATATTTGAGTCGATAAGTCAAATCTTGTCAGACTGAACTTGCCCAATTCAAACAGTAAAGACATTTTTTTTGTTTGTGTACTCACCAGGTCCACTTCTTTTTTCAGTTCATCCATATCCTTCTTGTCCTTCTTCCCCTTCTTGCCCTTCTTGTCTCCATCGTCCGAGGTCGCCGCCAGCTTGTAATCATCTTTCCCTTTCTGGTTTGGAGAGAGCGAGACAAAATAAGCCGTTTGTCCTCTGCAGGAGAAGACTGCACACTTGGTAATGTGGGGAGATGACACTGAAACTTCCCCTTTTGTTGTACGAGTGAAGACAGAAAACAGACTGTAAACTCTGATTTATAGATAAGCTGCACAACTACTGTAATCATTGCTGTCACTGCTCGAAAATGATTCTTGTGCCACTCATCAAAATCTCCTCTTTGACAGTTTGAAGAATCCTGAAGCACCAAACACTGTAGAAAAAAAGCTATACTCGCACAGCAGATTTCGAAATAAAGGTACAAAGTACTACAGGCAATCCCCAACTGTCATGCTTAACCAATAACTTGTGACGTAAAACATGGTCTAAACTAAAACTAGTCTAATCTTGATTTAAATACCGATCTAAATATCCTTAGGAACCAAGCCAAAACACTGGAGAAAGTGCCAATACTTACTCCCAGCCCCATGGTTGCAGTTCAAGTCTGGGGAGAACAGTCAATCCAATTGTCTTTTTAAATTGCAACTTTTCTACTCCGCCTCTCCCACTCTCTCTCTCTCTCTCTCTCTCTGCCTCTGTCTCTCTCTCGCTCTCTGTCTCTCTCTCTCTCACTGTGTCTTCCTCACTCCCCGGAGCAGAGCAGATGGGTCGCTTCACATTAGCATACCTTTATACCCCAAACCGGCTCACCTGCCCTGCGAGGAGGAGCTTAGGGGCTGAAATGGGACAGGTGAGTGGTGGAGGGAGAAGGGGGGAGGGGAGGGGAGGGAGGGGATAGAGGGAGGGAGGGAGGGAGAGAGAGAGAGGGGAGGTGCCGAGCCGAAGGTTTCTGAGCCTCCGTCTCGCTCACTTCCCTGTTCCGCTCTCCTCGTCGCTTCCCCTCCTCCCTCTCACTTTTACTCACTTTCCCCCTCTTCCTCTTTCTTCCTACCCTCTCCCCTCCCTCCCTCCCTCCCTTCCTCTCCTTCACTTAGCTCTTCAACCTTCACCCGCAGCAGGTAGGTCGTATGGACAACCGAACCCTCCCCCCAAGTGTGTGTGTGTGTGTGTGTGTAGTTTACAGTCCAAACAGAGAGGAACGGGAAAAGACAAGATAGTGGAATAGTGAATGGAGTGCGAGAGAGAGAGAGAGAGAGAGAGAGAGAGACAGATACACAGACAGAGAGAGAGATAAAGACAGAGTTAAAAAGGTGAAAGTCCAGTTCTGCAGGTGACTGATTGCCTTGAGCTCAACATGTCATTTCCATAACAAAGATCGAAAAAGAAAAGGCGAAAAGCCGATAAAAACTGGGACTGACTTTTTCCCATGAGGGCTTGGGATAAAGAGATTGGACAAAACTGTTGCTCATAGCAAAGATAACGTGTGGAATGCATGGGAAGAATCCACTGAGCTTGCAGCTCTCTCTCTCTCTCTCTCTCTCTCTCGCTCTCTCACTCTCTCAGGTCAGCCCACCCTGTACACTCTGTAAAAACCACCTTGTAATTGATTCTGAAGTATTTCCACCTCAGGAAAAGTCAAAAGAGCAGGACTGGAATGTCTTTAGTTCTAATCATGCTTCATTATAAGTGCAGAGAGAGAGAGAGAGAGAGAGAGAGAGAGAAATGAAAGCAAAAAGTAGAACATAAAGGACTGTATGCCAGGAAAAGTGCAGTACAATAGTTTGGTTTTCATTCGCAGCTCTAGGACAGCAGCTGTGGCCATGGGAACCAGAACATACACAAAGTTTCACATTAAATCATTGTGTGTTTATCATGGATTCATATTGCTGGAGACAGAAGCAGACTCTCATTCTACAGCAGAGAGCAGTGTGACCTCAGAAGGGTCCCGGGCCTGTACTGCCTGCTGGTCCCTGCATGGCAACTGGAGTAATTCATTTTAATGAGCATGGCTCCCAGACCGAGAGACAGAACTTTCCCATTTGAGTCCCCATGTGGGCTGGAAAGGTTTAAGACCCCTAAGCATGCATGCTCCATGCACAGAAGATCTGGGTTTCACTTCAAACAGGAAATGGACCCGAAATACTTCTCTGATTGGTTCAACTGATACTTTAAGACAAATTGAAAGGAAACAGGATAGCCCCCAAAATCTGAAACCTACGTGCTTGAAACAGAACTAAAGCAAAATAATAAAGATCAACAGATATTTTAATGAATGGTTGAGCAATGTGGGCCGAATGCCCTTGAACAGATAAAGTGGGAAAACCCATTCAGTTTGAAACTTGTGACTGGCCATTAGGCTGCTACACAAAAAGTGAATTCCATATACAGAGAATATTTGATAATGTTATATAGTGTGGGAACATTAGTGCAGGAGACGCAGAAAGCCGTGAGTCTCATTGTGCACATGAGACAATGCTCAATTCAGTCACAATGTTATCACTGATCTATGGCAGCCATCTTAGCTGCGCCGAAGGACAACACATGACCGTGATGCAACCAGGAAGTGCAACCTTCCTGTTCAATCACACTCTGGGGAGGAAGGGTTGTCCTTGTTCGCTGGATGGGCGGTTGGCTGAAGCGTGTTTGTAGTAAACTGTCTGTCTGTTTATGGTCACTAGTCTGTGCAGAGACAGAGAGAGGGAGAGAGAGGGGGGGGGGGGGGGGGGGGAGATACAAAGATGAGGAGAGAGGGGGTAGAGAGAGAAAAGGGAGGGTGGAGCAAGATTATAAAAGAGGAAGGGGTAGAGAGGGGAAAACATTTGGAGTTTGGAGAAAAAGAATAAAGTGAAAACAACAGAGAAAGATGAGGAGAAGAGGGAAAAACAAAACAGACAGCAAGAGAGACAGAGAGAGGAAGCGAGACAGGAGTAAATCTCTACTGGGATTGCTCTAATTGTTGTATAATGAATGCAAGTCATTTTGCCGCTGCTTTGGCAGTATGTAGAGGGTCTGACGTGCCAAGAAAGCACACGGTGAAATTCAAATTGAATCCATTACAGTTCATTTGAATTCAATTCAAGGGGGGACGAAGGAGAGGGGAAGAGGGTGATGACAGGGAGAAAGGGAGAAGAGTTGAGAAAACCCTTCGGTATGTGTGTGTGTGTGTGTGTGTAGAAGAGAAACCTGTCCATGTTTATCCAATACACACAACCTGTTTCTTAACCTCACATCTGCAAAAGGCCACACCTTCTATTCAAACACACACACACACACACACACACACACACACACACACATTTCAAGTTTGTGTTTACATGCTCATTTGTGAATGAAGCATTTGCGAGGCTGGAGTCTCTGGGAAATCGACCTCCCACGCTGCGCTGACGCCAGTCCTGCAGCGGTAAAAGCCAGACCGAGCCGGGTTTGAGCCTAAATGTCTCTCGGTGGCTTTTGCCGCCGCTGTTGGGGGTTACAGCGCCGTAATTAATGCAGCGTAGTTTCTTGTTTAACCCAAAACAGCGCTCTGCTACGCATAAACAGTGTGGGAGATAACCACGTAAAACATGGCCTTTGGAATGTCACTGTACTAGTGGTACTGCGGTAGTGGTAATGTTAGAGGGAGCAGTGGCTGTACTGCTGTTAGTATTGGTATCTGTAGTCTGTTGGTATCAGTATTTGGTACTAGTGGTAGTAGGGGGAGGAGGGGGAGGATTAGCATTAGCATTGGTATTGGTAGTAGAAGGAGGAGTATTAGCATTAGCATTCATGTTAGCTTTAATATTAGTATTTGTGTTATTACTATAGTATTAGTAGTAGTAACAGGATGAGTTTTTGTGTATTAGTTTTAGTATTAGCATTAGTGTTACAATTATTAGTAGTACTGGTAGTAGTAGTAGAGATATCAGTATTCCTGCTAACTCCTCAGTTTGTATATTTATTCCAGTATAATATAAATAATATATTTAGATTACATTTCTGTTGCTCCTTCCATGAATGTAAAATGCGAAAACCTTGTGCAGCAGAGGATTTTTCCCATGAAAGACAGAGTGTTTTGAACTGGGGAGTCGAAAAATCAATTGGCGATAGAGAGTGAAAGGAAAAAGTTGCGGATTATTAACTAAAAAACAACAATAAAGCCAAGGCACAATGGTAATAACCAAGACAAACATCAATACAAAAAATAAATAAAGGAACTGGACCAAGGAAATAACATAAAAGCAACACACAACAAATCAAACCAAAAGCCTTGCATACATTACGGTGGGGGGACACTGTAAATTTTTGACTGTACTGCAGCTCGCCCTCTGTAACCTCTAACTGAACGTGACTCTCTACCCATTGAACTGTCCGCAACTACGATATAAAGTTGCACTTTGCTCCCGGAGGAGTGTGACGTTTTCAAATGTTTAATAATCAATCCAAAACCTCTTCTGTTTTTATAGCTGTTACTATTTAATAGAAGTCCAGTACTGATTGACAGAGAGCAGGGGAGAGAGAGAGAGAGAGAGAGAGAGAGAGAGAGAGAGAGAGAGAGAGAGAGAGAGAGGGAGAGGTGGGGGGGGGGTCAGCCAGCCAGACAAAATTACAGGTACATAGCACTGAGACAGTCAGCCGTCTATCCAGCCAGACAGATAAATGTCCATTCCAACATAACTCGCTGAGATGTAACTTCTCTGATATGACAGGCTGTCTTAACCATTTATTACTGAGAACGGTGCGTCCCTGCTTATTGAAAATCCCTCTTATTGCTGACCCAAATCATAAGGCAGTGCAGTATACAGTGCAGTATTAAAACATCCAGTCGCCCAATGTAATAAGAGAATGATGCAGCAACATCAAGGTTGTTGTCCAAATATTTATCTTTATCTTGTTGTATTTAAGATGAGTTCATCTTAAATGAGTTCAAAATGCTATATATCCATTTTGGGGGAAAATATATTACCAGAAGCTCCTAATTCAATAGGATTTAGTCTGTGAACACTTTGCATTTTGTAAAAAACATTGCTGAAGTTACTATCCTTTAAGATAGTGCTATATATATTATGTTTTTCATAATTTTGCAAGAGCAGGTGTCACTTTTTTCAGATGTTGGATATCTCATTTTGGGATAAACCTCCTCAGAAGCACCTGTGGTTTACTGAAGGACAGATACGACCACAGTGAGGTTGCATTGTGTCACGGCATTTTAAGACGTCAAGCTAGTTTTTATCACCACTTCAGTGGCGCTGGGCACTTCAAAAACTAGAATCCACGTGAGGACATTTCGGTAACACTTTCTATGACGCCCATGTCTATAATGCATTATAAACATACTTATAATGCGTTATAATCTGCTTATAGCACTTTATAATTATATTTATAAGCACTCATAAATATTCATAATGCTTTAGAACAATAATCATAACACATTATAAAGCATTTTATAATGACTTACAAGGTCAAGTATCATAATACTTCATAATTGCTGGTCACTCACTGACATTTTTTTTGCAAGGATCATAGTGTATTATAATTCTCATAGTTGTAATACATTATAATCATTTTATAATGCATTATAATCACTGTTATAATGCATTATAATGTGATTATAAGTTACTCTAAGTGGTCATTGGGTGCTTTAAGTAAAGTAATGAAATTCCTGAAGTATAGGCAGATATAATACATTACAAGCTGGTTATAAGTCACTATAAGTGGTCATTGTTTGCTTTAAGTAAAGTGAAAAAATATCATTAAATCTATGCAAGAACAACACACAAAACGTTGTAAAATTAATTTATTTAACAGGTCATAACAGAAATTGAGTACTCCAATTTGACAATAAATTAAAAATACTTTAAATGCAAACCAATTGCCTTTAGTTATGCAACTAGCAAGATGTGAAATATAAAAACAGAAAATAAAAAAAAACAACTTCCAATTATCAAAGCAAATACCCAGATATTCCAATATCAATCTTTTACATTCCACAGAGGCAAAGTGTGTGCCTTAAAATTAACTGACCAATTTTACTTTCTTTAGCTTATTCTCAAAATGAAATACAGCAATTGTGGATACACACACACTCAACAACACAGTCTTTGGAATAATAGTAGATCTACTAAAATAAATAAAAATGTCCAAATTAAATAATCGTTGCAGGCCTGAGTCGTTGCTGGGGGTGCTTAACGTTAGAGGCCTTTAAGATGAAGATGATATTGCGTCCACTTCACTTGCTCCTAGCAAGGCAAAAACAAAAATAACGCAGTGCAAGTGCATAGACAGTACTCATGACTTGATGACAGAGTTTGTGATGGGTAGACCTAGTTTAACACATCCATGGGGTAGACCTGATGAGGGCGATGCAGGAAAATGGCGAGTGAGGCCGACTGCAGGCGGATCCAAACACAGGAAAACGCTGTACTCCCGGAGCATGTGGAAACAGGGCTTGAACAGTTGTGTTGTACTCCTGGCCCACGGAGGATTTCCTGCTCCTTTCTCTCCCTATGCGGTACAACAGTCCAGTTCCAATATGCATAAAATCCAGCTAAAAATCAAGTACACAACACAAGAATGTATCATAATCCATCATTATCTTACAGGCTATCTGATAGCTCGTTCACATAAACAAATGGCCAAAGCTATTGCTATGCTAATAACGCTAGCCGCGATTAGCATTTCTTTAGGTTTAAACCATAACATTTAGCTGCAATACCACACTTAAAATAATAAAGTCATGCTTTACCTTAACAGCATTCACACAGGTCTAACATGTCCTCAACCCAGTTAGGAATATTATGATGGTGTTTTCAGGAAGGATAGTCTTTCTCTGCTGCTTCCACATGTTCGCCCCTGCGCGCTCTACCTAGTTTTTGCAGTCAGCGCCTAAGTCCCGCCTCTCTTAAATTCCGATTGGAAGATAGCAATTTAACCACCAATGGATATCAAATATTTACCCGTTTGGCAATCAGTGTGTTAGGCTGTACTACACACATGCAAAACCAATTTAATTTCAATCCAATTTAGAATTAAAAAAAAATTGTGAAATGTATGAAGTATTATGATACTTGACCTTATAAGTCATTATAAAATGCTTTATAATGTTATGATTATTGTTATAAAGCATTATGAATATTTATGAGTGCTTATAACTATAATTATACAGTGCTATAAGCAGATTATAACGCATTATAAGTATGTTTATAATGCATTATAGACATGGGTGTCATAGAAAGTGTTACCAAAATTTGTATTGTAAAGTCATTCCTCCTCCTCCTCCAGAGGAGTTTGGATAGACAAAGATCTATTGTGCTTTGGTTTTGATCACAAGATGGAAAAAGGATATTTTGGTCTTTGCCAGCAGCCAACGCAACATTTTGACTGCTAAGCCAGTGTATTTCTCTAACTGAACAACTCATTCTTATTTATATTTTTATGTTATCACAGCTACACTAGACAGCAGCACACAGTGGAGAGAAACAGGACAGGAGGGAAGAGGAAGGGGATGACAGGATAAAAGTCTTGTCTTAGCTTCAAACTAGTAACATTGCCCCTACATGTGGATTTAACTTTTTAAGATGATTATTTTTTGGTTATAAACTGTACATAAAACATACAGTGACATGAGAGACAGCAGAGGGGAGGCGACATGCCTGAGTCAGATTCCAACCCACCCCATCATAAGCACGGTATGTACCTACATAACAGCACAACCTTGTTCATCTGAACGTCAGACGAGTCGACCGAGAGAGTCTAATGCCCCCCAAAAATCAGGCGAGCTTCAAGTATATTCTTTGGAAGTAGAATTGTCAGAATTTCTTTGATGTTTACAACTGAAAGCAAATGAAACCATGAATGAAAGGTCATCTGCCTTTTACACTCAAATGAGCTTTACGGTGGCATCTTCTCTAAACTGGAAAATGTGCCTTTACCCCCAGAAAATCATACATCTCTGCTGCTATACTCTGGATTACTGTGTTCATGCACATGACTTGTATATTTCTCCACATATCTCTGTATAAGAGCTGGCACATACAGTATTTCTGGACCCATCTCTATGCCCATATTACTCCAACCTGCAAATATGATCTGATAATGTGAATAGCTAACAATGCACATCTGCACGTCGGGGCCCATACGTTCCTGTACATGCTGTGCAGAGCCAACAATGCGCATTTGCACACCCTGCATAAATGCTGTCAATCTGCAAAGTGCAAGCATCTGTTAACGTGCAAATCTGTCTGCAGTCAACATAGCAGGAATTCTTCCAAGCCCATAGGAGTTGTCTGTGTTATCTTGATGATGTATCTTCATCTTCAACACATTCTATTTGTTTTACTCTTATCTATATTTTACACTCGGCTTCAATGACCCAATTTCCCCACAGGATCATAAAAGCTTTTTCAAAAATGTTCCATCTTTTCTCTATGGGACTGTGCATCAGTGTGACAGATTAAGAGGCTGAAACTGTCTGTATTGTTTCTGGCTCTGGGAGACAGTAGTTAATGTTCTCTAATACAAACCCTTCTCTCTTTTTCCAACGTTGACCAATGCAGACAGAATTACTCCACTAGGCCACAGCAAAGACACACTCCATTGTTCAAATGGAGAGGTATTCCCCTTTAAGCTCCAGTTATTTATTTGGCTATCCTTGCATTTATTTGGCAGTGTGTCTCCTATCTGTATTTAGCAGCTGTGCTCCCCCACTGCGAGGAAAAGGTAAAGGCGAAGACAATTCATCCTCTGGGCTTACTGCTCACCCAAAATAAACAAATGAAGAGTTCATTCCAAACTGAGCTCTCCCCTGCTGAAAACACTGACAAGTGAAACTCAGTATGGAATACCACTGACGTTATTAACCAACCCAAGGCCTTTTCTTACAAAATAGCAGTAGCTTTGAGGAAGACCGCTTTCTTATTTAGTAACTAATGACGTTCGGGTGCGCTATGTCCACCTGTTAAAGCCATAACAAAAGACAGCCTGGTTAATTACGGTTAACCATCAGTCAGAAATAAATGCAAATGAAGGAACATGACAACCAGGTCCCATAGGGCAGCAGGGAGGAAGAGAGAGAGAGAGAGAAAGGGAGGGAAGGCGCTGCTATTTTTAGGTTCAAACAGTTGCCAGAAGTCCCCGCTCCTACCAGGCCAACCTGTATTAAAGAGATAGCAGGTTATTAAAGGAAAGCCAGAACCCAGTCACTGATGGCAACTACGTCTCAAAATGAACATACAGTGCTTCTGAATTAGACTTTTCTAATATAGGATAGCTGCAGTACAATCAGTAAATATATTTTGGTGTAAGTATTCAAATCAGAGCCATCGTAACCACAACAGATACGAGAGCTGATAGATGAACTTGTAACCAGACTAGCAGTGAAGCCATTAGTTGCTGCACAAGCTTCCGGATCAGATTCCTGCTAACAGTAAATGTGCTCGGAGAGTAAATTGGATTTGGATTCTTGTCAGTTTTAACCCGGGTGATGATGATAGGGATAGAGTAATCTCAGAGAGATCCATGCATTGTACAGATCAGACCACACACACACACGCACACCCACAAACACACACACTGCACATCCCTGTAATCTGGCTACGGATTACTGCTGCAATTAGAGGAATGAGAAAGAGAGATGGAGAGACAGAAAGAGAGAGGGAGAAATGTAGATCTACTTCTGATTATTGGTATTAGTATGACTAGTATTAGTATTGTAGTAGTATTAGTACAGCATGGAGGTGGGAAGCCAACATTTTCATCCACAGTCAAAGCTGTAGATGGAGCATCCAAAACTCAACCTGTAATCTAATTAAACGGGAAAACACCCTTAAACTTAAATCCCATGTATTGTTCCTATGATCTTGGACATTTGTGAACATGAACATGAACTGGTTTCCACAACCTGGAAACCAGAGAGTCAACACTCTCATTAAGAGACAAATCCTAGACCAGGACCTTTCCTGGTATGTGTCTGCAGGTCCTGAAAAAGTCTAAAAATGTCTTTAATTCAATCAGCTAAATTCAATGACTCTAAATTAGTTGTTTTTTTATGGTGATTTCTATGGTGAAATTTGTGTATTTGTGTACATACAAATTTGTATGTATATTTCATTCTAATTGCCATTAAAAAAGTTTTGGCTGGTGGCCGATGGCTCGTGTCAATTTGCTAACTCTGTATATCTGATTCTTAGCCTATCTGTGTAGGAAGCCATTTTGTGGCTGGACTACTAATCACACACACACACACACACACACACACGAGCACACACATATGGACACACACACACCTCTATTCTTACTTTAAAGCTATCCTCAAAGAAATGGAAGAGCAGAGGGAGGGAGGGAGTGAAACAGAGAGAAGCAGGATGCCTCCTCCCAGTCTGTCACACCATCTGAAAGGAGGAGAGAATGTAAAACATTTCAGATAAACATTGTAACCTCGAGCTCACTGATCAATATGTCTTAAGTACCAAAAACTAGGTGTCACGTTTTCTAAATGGCGTATATGTCATGTTTGTAATTTTTATTCTCCAGCAATACTCAGCAGAGGAGGACAGCGACACAGAAAACAAGTGAAAGAGTGAATGAGAGAAGAAAAGAAAGAAAGAGAGTCTCTGTGGGCACTGCCAGCCTGGCTGATCCAAAACCCTGGCAACAGCAACAAAGAGCTACTGTCTCTGCTCTCTCTCTCTCTCTCACACACACACACACACACACACACACATTTGCACAGGCATACAAGCGCACACACTGTATATACACACATGTACAGACACAAGCAAGTTGTCTGATGGATGCACACACACACACACACACACACACACACACACACAGACACACACCTAAGCGGAAAGGAATTATGTTACACTGATTTACTTCTCGCCAGGCCAACCTGGTTGAAACAAAACTCTCTAAAGATGGACAAATCGTGCAGAAGGAAAGGATTAAAAGAGGTGGAAAAGACAGAAATGGAGATTTAGCATGAGAGAGCTCATCTAATGCTCAGTTTACATTCAAATGCAAGCCGTTTAGCTTACAGTCTTACCCAGAGCGACTTACAGTGAGCGCAACAGTAGAATAAGCTTCACTCCCTACAGGACCAACATTACGCTGTGTCCCTAGAACATTTACATGTACCAGAGAAGCTCTATTTTGCTTTTACAAGACAGGAGCAAGATCGGATGCTCGAAGATGAAGGTATAGGGGAGAGAGACGTGAAGTTACTCTCGGAGAGGTGACTTTTCATTTCAAACCGTAAGAATGGGAGCAAGGAGAGTCAAGGCTGGGTGGACTGGACCGTGACCTGGAGGTACCAGGGCTTTGAATTCAATACAACCAAACACAGGGAGCCAATAGCAGGGGGGGATGGAGGGGTGACATGGGAGAATTTAAGGGGTTTTGATAAACCAAGGAGGGTTGCAGCATCCTCAGTGCGTTGTAGGGGTTGAAGAAGGTAATTTGGGAGCCCAGCAGGGAGCGAGTTTCAGTAGTTCAGAGAGAAGATGCTGGGTCGGGATCCCTGGTGAAAAAAGAAACGAGTGAAATCTGATAAAAAACCAAAGAGCGTCGAAAGAAAGAACAGTGCCACCAAGTTATGTGGGTCAGAACGGGGTGAGATTGAATTTGTAGTACTTACTTGCAATTTGTATTATTTTATGTTGTAATCTTAACACTGTGGCTATTAGGAAAAGTGTACCTGAGTGCCCGATTCCTCTCAATACTCTAACAGTGCCTGCAAATTCACTTGCTCAGACCGTTTTACAGTTACAGCCGCAGGACAGGTGGCCATGGTTGTAGTTCCCCGTCATCCCTACAATACAGGGAGCGTAGCAAGTCGTTCACGCTCCGCACACTGAGCGCTGCGAGTTAAATATATTTCAACTTTTAGCAAAAGACCGACGTGCTTCCAACGGGTTTTTCAATAGTCGCTTAGCAACGGCAGGAGCCACGACCAGCACTTCCCACATGCATCTGTTCAGCCCTGCTGGCTGAAAGAGCTGCCCCGTGGACACCGGGGCGCCGCTCTCAAGAGCCGCCGCAACCTACTTTCCAAATGTTGTTAAGCAGAACCAAATCAGCATGAAAGCTGTGTCTCTTCAACTACTTGGGTGTCAGACCGCTCCTGGAGATTTCTTCAATTCTGTCTAAAATGTTCTAAATCTGTTCGGTTCGATTCAACTACAATCAATTAATCAACTTAGTTCAATATTCATCCCTGCAGGATAGTTTTCATGGCAGGTATCAAAATGAATCCAGGCTGTACTTCATCTGTTTGTGTGGGAGTCAGACTGGGGTCAAAAGGTCAGAACTCGGGCATCTCCTGTGAGTCGATGTGTTGAAATCACCACCGAATGTCACAAATTCTTCAGGGTCATGAACTCAGCCTCTAAGATAAGAGGGAGGTGTTGCTTAATTGTCCGGGCGTGACAATCCTCCCTCTACTCTGATACACAACTATCACAAAATCAATATCCACATTTAAGGCTTTCAGCTGACGGGTTTTACCTAGAGTGAGTTACAGCTACTGCAAACTCTAACTCTTGTCCTAAACGTGGATTATGTTAGAGACAAACTACAAGTCAGTTAGAGCTTGGCTGAAGCTGAAAGTGGTTGCAAATCCCCAGTTTAGCGCTGTGTACAACGTGTTGTGTACACACACACTCCCTCTGACACTAACAAAGCCATAGCCGTCACAACAGAGTGCGGAGCTAGACAAAGCCCAATGTCAACACAACATGACTTGTGTGTTTCAATGGGTGAAAGAAAATACAGTGAAAGTGGGCATGTTGAGACAGAGTATTATCTAAACTGTGACAGCTGTAATACATTTATCAAAAATGTGGTGCGTAAGCAGTTCAGTAATTGGAATTACTCAGCGTTCTTGGCATTCTGGTAGATTTTAACTATTGAATTTGTGGGACCTAATGGAAAAAAAGCAGAGACTAGACTATACATATCACTATCTATATATTCAATTCAAAATTATCTTTATTGGCATGAAATACCGGAGTACATGTTGCCAAAGCAAACGCATACAATGCAGAAAACAAAATACAGAATGATAAATGGCTATGTTACATATTGTTTATGTAAATAGGAAAACATCCATAGGAATAATAATAAAATGTAAACACATAAAATAACTATCTCAACCATCGCTTCTCAGCTTGTAACCTGCTGAGACAAACTTTGCTTTGCATATAAAAAAAAGCATTCGGGTTCCAGCTTATTGGTGAGAGTATAATAAAATAAACAATAACAAACACCTTCATAAAAGTCATAAAAGCAAGAGCCCATTAATAGCTACATGACACATTCAAGTACTTCTTCAATCCCTGTCAGCTTTCATTGTTCATATAATGCTTGTGTTATTTGAGTCATAGCTGTGTCAATGAATGTGGGAACATTTCAGAATAAAAGCCCTCCTGGTAATTGCCATATAAACTGAAAAAAATGCCTGGAGTTTACGCATGAAAACATGTGAAGGCACTTTTCACTCCCCTGGAACATAACGGCAGCAGGACCTCAGCACGCTATGTGGGTCAAAGGTCATTCAGTCAGGGGTCACATTTCAGACGAGTGGAAAATGACAATTACAGTGGATGGCAGGAGGGAAGAGAGGGAGAGAGAGAGATAGATAGATAGAGGACAGAGGCAGACTGAGAGGCCAGACAGTCGACAAAATGTCTGAGAAGTTCTGTTTCAATTGAATTAAACTGAACTGAGTTACAGCGAATTGAACTGAATTATGTTGAATAAAATAAACAGCTTTGAACTGGAGTCTGAGTAATAATGTGTAGGAGCGACAGGATGAGTGGAGGAGAGAGAGGGGGGGGGAGATAGAGAGAGAGAGAGTCATGGAAAACTTTTATCTAGTCTGGGGGAGGGAAGAAAAATACCAAAGGAAAGAGAGAAAGAGAGATAGAGTAGGATCATGGACATAGTGGAGGGTAAACCCACCTAAACTCACTTCAAATCTTTATATAAGTTATTTAAAGGTGGGGTCTTTTGAGGGTCTTTTGTACTACTTTTATGAAAACACAACTGATTTTTTGTTAATATTGGTGGATTGTTTTTTTTTCCCCTTATGATGATCAGCAAGCATTTATTCACCGCTGCATCACTTCTTATAAGTTAAAGGGAAGAGAGAGAGAGAGAGAGAGAGAGAGAGAGAGAGAGAGAGAGAGAGAGAGAGAGGCAACAAGTGGAGAGAAACTAGGAGAGGAAGGAGCAGGGACAAAGCCGGATGGAGGGGACGGTGGTGGAAAAGGGACAAGTGGAGGACGGAGAGGGAGGAGCTGGACAGATAGAGGAGAAGGAGGAGGAGGAGGAGGAGGAGGAGGAGGAGGAGGAGGAGTCGCCTCACATGACGGTAGTGGCATGGCCGGTCGTCCTTGGGAAGGACACCGGCGTCTCAGAACAAACGAGTCCATTGTCTCCAATCTGTCTGCACCTCTCTCTCTCTCTCTCTCTCTCTCTCTCTCTCTCTCTCTCTCTCTCTCTGTCTCTCTCAGTGTAAACTTCATGAAGTCGTGTGTGTGTGTTTCGCTGTTGAAAAAAGTTAGAAGCCGAGGCGACAGAAGGATCTTTCCGCTGGTCTGTCAGATTGGGCAGCAGAGAGATGAGTGGCTTCGTTATTGCGCAATGGCTCTTCACTTCCTGACACCCCTCCAACACACACACACACACACACACACACACACACACACACACACACACACACACACAACCCCGTCGTACTTTGGAGTTTTCCGCTTTCCGCTCTACTGCTGTTATTGCCCAATAGGCAGGTGCATTTACACACACACACACACACACATAACCACACACACACCTGTGCCTCCCCGCATTCCCTCTTCCTCTTCATTATCATAATCCTGTTGTCACACACACACATACACACACACACAGAATTCCTTTGCTGACTCCTCCCCTCTGTGAAGACTTTCCCTCGGGGCCTTCACAACCTTCCCTCATGGAAAACTACCAGTACGCACACACACACACACACACACACACACACAGAGCGACCTCTGTGTTAATACTGGACAGTAAAACAAAGGGAAAGAGAGAGAGAGAGAGAGAGAGAGAAGAGAAACGTGATGAGAGACAGAGGGAGAGAGACACAGACTAAGAGATAGAGAGAGAGAGAAACTTCTTCATATTCTTTAATGAAACATCCTGCAATCAGAGTAGAAAGTAACTGAAGTCATTTTAAAAACTCTTCAACACACACACACTTACACACACACACACACACAGCGACACACACAAGTGACAATACCAATATTTACAGTACAACAGCCCTCAAAGGTACAATTGACATTTAAATACAGACAGACAGACAGACCCTCTTCTCCCGCTGTACAGAGTGCTGAGAGAGCGAGAGAGAGAGAGAGAGAGAGAGACAGAGAGAGAGAGAGAGAGAGAGAGACACAGAGAGAGAGAGAGAGAGAGAGCACAATCATCCATAGCAACACCACCTCCCCATGGACTAATCTTCCATAGACCGAACTAAAGAGTGACAGTGAAAGTGACAGAGAGAGGGAGATTGGGAGAGAATGCAAAGACACATGAACCCTCTTCCAATACTTCTCTTCCTTATAACACACCGTATTGTATGTTATCAAGTATCTGTGTTAAATGCATAAATCAATTAGGAAATCACTAAAAACAGGTTGAGTAAAAACACACCATGTCCCTTCTGTCACAACTATCAAATAGAGATGAATGGTCACTGTAAAATAGCCAATCACAGCAAACTGTGGGCATTGTGCTTGTTGATGTAAGGTGAGTAAATGGTGTATTCATGTTTATGTATGTGATTCTATAAACTTGACTGTATGATCTATGTAATAAAATCCATATGTAGCACCGTTGCACATTGCCTTGTTGACCCATTGTGATTACATTCTCTGTTGCATTCAAGTTTGTCATGAGTTGTTTTTCATTAATTCCACCGGCCTGTGTGGCAATACAAGGAAGTTGAACTTAATCTCAAAACAAAACACTGCTAACAACAAGTCTCTGAACTGCCCAAAAAGAAGAGGCAAATGTTCTTTTCCCTCCGATGTGGCATTTATTTCTGCAGCATAAATGGTGAGAAAGAACAAATCAGAAGCTGGATTCAGATTGTGAAGGTCAACAGCAAACCAGACTCATGCTGCATGATAGCTGGTGTCAAAATCTGACCGTGTCAAAGTCGCGATGGTAAAATATTTTACATTTATGGCATTTATCTGATGCTCTTATCCA